>NC_092645.1:65116397-65283165 GCF_039555335.1 Amphiura filiformis | reverse complement strand
CAAGAGGTAAAGTCTGCTCTTTTCATCAATTTCATTATCGTATGTTCAAGGTCTGTTAGAATTTTTTTATGTTGAAGCCTATATATTGCGGCCTCTAGCTCACCATCACGCATGCCTGCCATGTCTCTATATCAACACACCACTGTTTTCGAAGACATTCGTTAAACACAGTAGGAAGTAAAATACACTGAATGTTAAATGGTTAATATGGTAACAATCTCTATCTATGGCCTCCCTGCACCATCCTTGGATGTCAGGCAATGTCAGTGTTTGTATACTACATTTACACCCATAGTGGGTAGGAGAACATGAAAACTAATATGAGATACTGTATTAGGATCACATATTAAGTATCATGTGAGAGTATACTCTTGTACTCCAGAAGACAGGATCACATATTAAAGTGTGCGACACTATGGAATATGAAAAGCATGATATGGGTATGTTAAAAATTGAAATGAGGTATGGGGCTGGCTGGGGGTGGCTACGGGGCGTTATCTCAAGGACAATATTGTTCAAGGTTGTGCCGCAGGCTTACAAAGAGACAATATTGTTCAAGGTTGCGCCGCAGGCTTACAAAGAAACAATAGCAATCAAGCTTAAACTTTAAATTAGCACCCGATAGAGGGCAGGGCCTGAAGAATGAGGGAAATTATGGGGTAAATATTTAACGGAATAAACTGCATAATCATATTATTTAGATTTATTCCGTTAAAAATCTTATTTTAACTTATCAAATTACTAGTTTTTATATTCTATGGTGTCAAATTTTTATTCACAACGTTGTAAATACGCATTAAATACGATTAATAACAACAGAGGGCGCTTTTTCTTTAATATGTGACCCTGTCTTCTGGAGTACAAAAGTATACTCTCACATGATACTTAATATGTGATCCTAATACAGTATATCATATTAGTTTTCATGTTCTCCTACCCACTATGGGTGACATTTAAGGATGTTTAGTTTAAAATTTCGATAACCCTAAATAAAACCCTATATTCTGAAGCACAAACTCTAACTCTGGTGCTCATGGAGCGTTATGTTTTGAATTTGAATTTTATCGTTTAATTTGATAAGTGCAGAGATCCTGAAATAAAAGTGAGACAAATACCAAATAGACAGCTATCAATTAATCTACACCGATAGTTTTGTGTTCTAATAAAAAAAACTTCCTCAATTTATCGGGTTTTTTTCCATTTTTTTCTATTTTAACTAATAATTATTTGTATTTATACACTTTAGGTTTTGTGAGCGCTACTTTGTGTGAAAATTGAGGGCGCTATTTCTTAATAAAAATGTAAGGTTTATTATAGTTGTTCCTCTTACCCAATATTTAGCCATTCATACACGTTCATGGATTATCGGAAAGGGCGAGTTTAGTTACCAAAAATTCAACTGCTGGCAGGTCTACCAACTCATTTGACCTAAGAGGTTATCGTATTATAGCGATATACAATGGGATCAACGAGCTCTTGGAGAAAGCGTTCTTTTCACCCATGTTCAGTTATACTCCTTAAATCATGTTCGCGCATCATAATGACCTTGTTTTGTATTGTGTTGAAACTTGAACATTAAAATAGGTCTAAATCGAAATGTTTATGACTATACGTTGAAATACAGCATTTAACAGATCCCATAATCCAATGGGTGATGTTAGTATACCATCTCTTCAATTGTTTGTGACAACCGACCCGACATGCACTCTCATCCACTGGTCATAAAACTGACATTTACAAAAACTACGCTTTGGCGAAGACCTTCTAAACAGACTCTGATACTCCTGCAAATATGACCGTCTCACAGTACAAAGTTCTTTAACTCTATTGTGTTTGTACATTCATTAAACTATGTTATTGGGCATGCGACAATTTTGGCGTATGGTGACTTACACTTTTGATGTTATTACCGATCCAAGATTATGTTCTTCAAATTTAATCTTAGCAACCACTGAGCAAATGCTGCATACATTGGTACCTCAAGTTCAGTAGTGACGTAGGTGCGTTATTTGCTGGTAGCAGTATCAAATCGCTCGCGTAATGTTAATTACGCAGAGCGTGCACACACGCGTACAATGAAGGTTTGACGGGACGCTTGCACCACAACCGCGAAAGAGCATTTATGTCACTACCGAGTTTGAGGTGAATCAATGAATAGTTTATATGTTTGTATTGTTTTTCAAATTATCCCTATGCATTTCACGTTGATTTCAGAAATGAATATTAATCATTGCTTATTATGCTTTGCATGCCGGCTAAAGACTTCAACATAAAAAGTCTAAGTTTTGAGATATTTTTCTGAAAATATCAAGAGCTATCTCAAAAACCACCGATCAATACTATGCATGTTTGTACTCATTTTTCATGTTAATTCCAAATATGGTCATGACAATTTACAATTCTGAAATTGTTTAATGAAAAATGAATCTTGTCGTCTGCAGTCGTGGAGAGAGTCAAAATGTGTTGATAATCCACTGAGAGGCTCATCTGGCTCTTCCTTTCATCGCATATACAGCCAGTCTACTATTTCTATATAATAACACTTGGGGGCAGTTGCTTTCACTTTGAGTCCATATTGATTACGATGAATTCTCCGAAATCAAGTACTCGATTTGACCGGATTCTATACGTTGGAGAGTTGCAATGGGCTATTCCATGTATTAATCCATACTCCCCTGTGGAAGATTTTGGAAATATCTTCCACAGGGGAGTATGTTTTCAAATGTAATCAGTCAGGATTAATCATTTTGAAACCCGTACTCTCCTGTATTATGGCTTCACCTATATCTTACACAACTGGACTAAGTATTTCAAATGGAAGTTACCCAATTGTGTATTCTATTCAAAATTGATACTCCATCTGTGGCACAGTGTCACCACCCCGATATCGTCATGGCAGAAAAAGCCATGGTAGGTTGAATCCACAGCCACGCATGGCCAGTGTGTTCCCACCTGTTTAATAGTTTTTACATGCATAGTGAGCTGAAGGACATCCGACTAAGGCTAATGACATTAGCCTGTGACTGACCTCTGTACGGTCAGCGAGCATACATTTGCCATTGTCATCTGCTTATACACTGCCTCTACGATAGTCTCCTACACAGCCAGTTTGTGTCAGTCGGTCTGACACTCGTCGATCCTGTATGTTCGTGATAGCCACATACAGTCTGGCCCGAGACTACCTCCACGAGGGTCTACGCTGCCCTATTTAAAATCTTGAATTTTGGTCACTTTTTCAGCTCAAGACGCAAGCTACTCTCTCAAAGCGCAAACAAACGACTATCATATCTGTTCAAAATATATATTCAAGTGCAAGGAACCACATCTGGTTTCTTTATACGAAATCATTTACGGAGATATTCATCATTTTCCACCCCGGTATCCAAAGATTTATCGTCTGAATATCAATCGTGTATAGCACATTTACGTGTATAGATCCCGTATATTCAATTTCAGTGTCTCTGGTTGTATAATGTAATTGAATACATGAATACAAAAGCCACCTAAGTCCATGCGAAGTTATTTTGAGAGAAAAACCCGTGTATCATTTTAATTCCTTCAGTTAGATTTACCTGGTCAATATGGTAAGTTTTACGTGAAAATGAGTGGATTAACCTGTATTAGGCCGTATAAAATTAATGTTTTGGTTCTCGTCCAGAGGATTTTCATGAATTGATGAGGGAGGGAGGTGTTTTTTTTTTTTTTTTTTTTTTTTCCAATGTAAAATTAGCATTTTTAGTTGTTTTCTGTCTTTTCCAACAGTGCTCGAGGAAACGATGAGGCCCTTTTTTTTTTTTCAAATGTGAGATTCTGAGGGATAAACCACCTAGAGTACCACAAAAAGATTTGGAAGTGATGCTTGTTATATAATAAACTTATTTATATGTATGAAGATTTCATAATACAATCCAAACTCTAAAAACATTCATCCATCTAAAAAAAAAAAAAAAATCTGACAAATCCCAGAAATTGAGGAGGGAGGGGACGAGAACCAAAATATTAATTTTACACGGCCTTAGGTATGACGATTAGCATTTCAAGGACTTCGTGGGGTTCATTTTAAATTTTGGACTTAGGTGGTTTTTGAATCATATACAAAGACAACAATGTTAGAATGAGATTACCACTAGTAAGATAATACAAAATAAAGCACACAGGTATGTATAATGTTGATAAGCATTCTGCCATGTAATATAAACCACACACTTTCCTTTATTAAACCCATTTTTGTTCAAAAGTCATTCTCTAGCAATGAATGTGTTACAAGTGGACTTTTATACATACTGGATTTCAATCAATGTGTTACAAGACTCAAATCATGGAATTGGGTGATTCTTTCATACATGCTATTTTTCACATGCCCAATAGACACAGAGAATGAATTTGAGTTGTTCTTTCATGCATATGACAGGCCTATGTATAGCAACAATTTCCCATGCTTAACTCAATTTGGCCAAAGTATGGACTTAGGTGGCTTTTGTATTCATATATTCAATTATTAACCGACCGATGTCGGTGTGTGTGGCAGACTTTAGCTAACTCTTCAACAGGGGTGTGTAGATTTAAAATGGAAAAGCCCAATATATTCAACTGAATGTTACGTTATCAAGCGTATGATAATATAGTTCATACCGTAATGCGCAATGTGACTAACCGAATATCGACAATATTTACAATAAGTTATCAAAAAAAAAAAAAGTTTACCTAACCAAAGATTTGATTGCACGATTTCTGACAATGATGTTGAACGCGCGAAACCCAGAAGTAATAAATTTTTGTAACTCCTTTTGTGAAATCCACATTATTATTACGATTACGAACAACATGTTGGGTTAAAATTACCCATCAGAATGAAAACAATAGAGCAGTCAAGTTAACTCAATTGATGAGGTCCTCCATTATGGTGTGAAAGATTGCGGGTTCGGACCCTGGCGGTGGTTAAGTACACTCTTGTGGAAAATTGAGTTAGCTTGAAATTCCACCACAAAGGAACTTAATACTAATTGTCTCGTTGTAACCCGTACGAACTAGGGGGAGTTCCTGTCTGCGAATGTCAATAGTGGTCAGGGACAATCTGTAAAGTGTGCTGAGGCTTTTGGATCAACGTTTAGGCGTGGTGCCTGTGCGTAGTGCACAATAAATCTTTTCAGAAGTAGCAAGAAGTCACAAACAATCAATGAAAAAGGAAATTAATTTGTCATTAATCTATTTCAATATTACAATGTGTGCCTACATAGTAGAGGGAGTAGAGACCATTGGCAAAGCTGTTTTCCCTGGTTTGAATATTCAACCTTTTTGCAGTTAAGACTCTTCGAGTCAATAGGAAACTAAGGTTTATTTTAAATGGAAAATAAATTAAATGACAGCCTTGGAAAGTCTTTTTCAATTGTGATGCCAGACCTGGTGTCATTTCTTATAAGACCATTGAAACATTGTCTAGACTATGTGATTAAGAACATTTCTATTGTATGGTTGTACTTGTAACTTTCAAACAGGGGCGTAGCGGGGATTTATTTTGGGGCTGATTTTGAAAAAGTGGACCTTACCCAGACCCGTACGCAGGGGGGGGGTTTGTGGGGTGCAACAAATTTGCAACAGTATACAACAAGTCCCAAAATATAAGAATTTGCAGGTTTTTTATGGTTTTTTGGTCAAAAAAGGTCCAAATTGGGGGGAAGTCCACTTTCCCAAAACGCCCCCTTTGGAAAAAAAGTGCACTTTTTCAAAATCAGCACCCCCCAAAAAAAATCCTGCGTACGGGCCTGACATTACCTTTCCCATTTTTACCAACAAATATTAAATAACATTAATTATTTAATTAAGATGCCAAATACTGGTTATATGGCATATGGAAACCAATGAATCAAGCTAATAAAGTATGGATATGCCTATCGTAACTAATAAAGCAAGATACCGAAGTAGTACTGACATACGCGTGCCTACTGGAGTACATCTTCTATTAGTACAAGTACAAGTCTATTAGTATTGAAATCCTGCTGTTGTTGTTGTTGTTGTTGTTGTTATTTTTGTTTTTTGTTTTTTAAGGGGGTCATTCAGTGTGAACTCTTTAAAAAGAGTGGTGTTGACTGATAAGAAACAATTGGGATTTCAACGTGATTCCGGAGTTGAGGCTTATATAATAAATAAATATATAAATATAATAATAAAATAATGCCAAATAATAACTTTTCAGTCATGAAACGGAGGGGGAGGGGCATTGGCTTAGCTTTCATGCATTATACTGGCACTGGGTGTACGCTTTTCAAAATGGTAGTTATTGAGTGGCAGATTTGCAAAAACAGGGATTGAATTGTTTCTGTCTCTCCTCTCTTAAAGTACATAAGCTGTCAAATCTGACAAACATCTCCGAGTATTCATTTTAGCCAACAAGATCCATTAGCCAACTTATACGAATATGAGATAAGACGGTGCGCACGTCCCAGAAGCATAACGAGTGTCCATGGATGAATGTGAGTTGAGACGGTCTACATGTCCCGTGTAGCATAATAAGCGACCATGTGTGAAATAATAATTTGACGTGTAACACTAGCTATCGGTATTGAGGATACAATCTTAACAATGAGATGACCTGTTTCTTTTGAACCTCGAATGAATGACTCTCTTCATTGGTCAATAAAGCTCGCTTGCAGAGAGCGACTGAAGTAGGAATCAGGTCTGATAAATGAGACGTCCTCTATGGATATCATTTCGATGCATGTCATTTAGGTTGTTCAATTATAAACCAAGTAGATTCTGACTGGACTTAATTTCTCGTGGCTAAATTCGCCGTAGAAGTGATAATGTAACAGGATTAACTATCATAGGAATATGTGAATACAACATTTGAATATATCGCAGTACACTAGAACGTTCACGAGGTACCTTTGCATTGCACAGTGTCATCGTCCCGATATCTTCATGGCAGAATCGCCATGATGGTAGGCTGAATACACTAGTTCTTCAACAGCCACGCATGGCCATTTTTTTCGGCGACCTGTTTAATAGTTTTGAGACCATGGACCGAGGGACTAGACTAAGGCTAAATAGCCTAGTCGCTGACCTCTGTAGATGTCACTGAGCCTTGCACGTCATCTGCTTCAGACTACCTCTACCAGTGGTTTACACTGCGCTAGTGTACCGTGTTATGGGTAACCCTGCAGTGTCGATGAATGAGGGCAGCAGTCATTTTTTATTCTGCACATAAATCCGAATTTTTGTCAGTTTTTGATTTCAAAACGCACGGTTGTTTGTCAATAGGCACGCTTATGACTATCATTTTCTTTTAACACATATATTCAAGTGCAAGCCTTACAATTGATATTTCACTGACAATGTGCCTAGGCGAACATAACACTAACGACTGCTGTAGTTAAGCCCAGGTTAAGTAATCATCGTGTGAACATACTTCCAATAACCTCATGAGAATATTCGCTGACCATGTGCATAGGCGAACATAATACTGCCTCAATTACATCCAATTTCCCAGCGACTATAAGTCGATGTTTAACATCTTTAACTAAATCATAACGACATTTCTGAGTCTTAGTGGACTAAACCAAACTCATGGGATGTTATACATTAATAAGTTATAAGTGTCAATGATTTATTTACAATGTTGATAGAGACAAAAAAACTAAAACAAACCTATTACCACAACCCACGTATTTGAAAGCGGGAATAATTTATTCTATATTTTTTCACCTCAACAGACGCAAAAACACATTGGCGTCGAATATAGTGTTGTATCAGATTATAGAATGTAGCAATAGGGCTAAATTATATTTAAACATGAAATTGACTTTAATTAAAATACAGCACTTTAAACCATTAATAACTTCAATCATACACCGTCGCCATATTGAATTTGCCTGCAATCACAAGACCCATAGCCGTTCCCAGAATCCTTTGCAACACGACGCATAACCTCTCTACATCAACTGACACTCCTTACATTGTTCTCTCTTTTTTGTTGAAAATAGATTGGCTTAAAAGAAGAAAAGCTCTAGCCTGTGCAGCTTTCTGGAAACTGGAACGCCTTTGGAGATGCCCGTCCCTGCCAATCGAAACAAAAATCAAGCTGTTTCAGACAATGTGTGTTACTGTCTTTCTGTACGATTGCGAGTCATGGGTAATTACCAAGGACATGGAAAACAAGATCAATGCATTTGCAACATCTTGCTACAGAGTCATGTTAAACATCAAGCGTGTGGATCGGATTCCAAATGAAACTATCTACAACCTGACCAACACCACTCCACTGGTTGCCAGAGTCAAGATTCATCAACTCAAATTTCTCGGCCATATACTGCGTCTTGAAGATGGCGAGCCTGTGAAAGAATATGCGCTTCCTGGGAGATACTGAAGGGATGCTGCAGCCAAACAAAATTGTTTCGCTTGCCCAAGATTGCATTAGTTGAAGAAAGCTTGTAGTCGCCTGCTCTGCAGCCGACTGATGATGATGAGACTTTTTCAACATGGGTCAATAGTCATACAGTTTGTAAGGTCTGGATGTGCTCTGTTCATTGAGGTACAATTCCTCACTATCGATGCATGTTGCACTATTCATGCTACTAGTACATAAAAATGAAATAGAAGAAATGCATTGTGGGACGGTAGGACATCTTCTGTGCCCAATACCAGCTCACATTACGACGGCCACTGTACGTGAGTCTGGCCGAGATAACGCCTGAACTGTAACACAATCATATTGTATTGCATACGCAATATGCCAAACAAGTAATAGAACCTTCTCATTAGTCATTACCGCCAAAATTGGTTCCAGATGGACTATTTATGACTACCTATACTTGGATCAGCTCGTAACAGGCGGGCCTTATAACAAGGCGCATTAATATCAAAATGTTTTATTTTGAGTAATTTCTTGTGACATCTCGCCAGAAGCATCTCGAATTTTTAATTCAAGTCATATACTTTGTCTATTTTCTTTAACACACAAAATAAAAGACCATACAGGACAATTGCACTCTTAACATGAGTCGTAGGGGTAAAAGCCTAACATTTCCCGCCTATAACGAGCTGATCAAACTGTAAATCCGTGCTTTGTATGCTGTGAATCCTCGCATATTCATGAGGATCGATCGTTCGATCGTGCGCAGTGGTGTACCGTGGCCGTTCCTACCGGGGGTGATGCAGAAAAGGTATTTTTGCCGCTCCTTCATGCCATAGCACATTCAGATCTTGCAAAATATGTTAAATTCTTGACTAACGACTCATGTTTAGCCACTTTATTCTCTAAATGAAAACAAAGGGAACCTGTACAAACATGACAAAGTAATAGGAGTATCATTTGATGAGATGTATCATGTTGCAAAGGATTCTGGGAATGGTAAGATATCCTCATTGCTGTTACCAAAGATCAAACGATTCCACTGATAATTAATTTGATAGCGATGGTTATTTCCATTCATTCCCAATCAGCTATACAAATCACAGGCATGTCATATACCGATTCATTATTCCTTTCAACATTACTCTCATACCACCTGCTTCTGTGCTGCTTATCTCCACGCGGGTGCCGACTGCAGACGACAAGTTTCAATTTTTTTTTTGAAAAAAATTAAATAATTTCTAAATTTTAAATTTTTATGACTATATTTTGCATCAGCATGAAAAATGCATTAAAATGAGTACAAGTAAGCCTAGTATTGGTTCAGTAGTTCTTAAGATAGATGTTGATATTTTGATAAAATATCTTAAAACATTTTATGTTGAATCCTATGGCTAGCAGGCAGAGCATTAAATGCCACAATGCCGTATCATCCGCTCTTTATTTTATCATAGGGAATTTTCAACATACGGCTATGGGATATGTAACACTACATGAATGAAGTTAATTAATACTCGGCATACTAGCCATAGACTTCAATATGTCCGGGTTTTGAAATATTTTTCAAAATATCAAAGGCTTTCTCAAGAACCACTGAACCAATACTAGGCTTGTTTATACTCATTTTTAATGTATTTGTCATGTTGATTTCAAATATAGTAATCAAAATGTACCATTCTGAAATTTGTTTTTAAACAAATTTAAACTTGTGGAGAATAAACAACAACTCAGAGGGTATGAAGAAAAAACCGCTTTAAACCAACTTTTCCCGTTTCTATGGCAAACACTCTGGTTGATTACCACCAAAAACAAAAAAGCAAAAATAATCATAATGGGCTTATTGGTACGCATTTGATTTTCATTATACTTTCTTTGTGTACTATGACCCTAATAAGTTAACGGGATCCTGGCGATAGTAGGTATATTAACCAATGACATAAATCGTAATTTAAACTAGGCTCACAATACATGTAATTGGCTACACATTATGCAATCACTCATCACTAGCAATTGATAGCTATTTGATTGAGAGGAACAAGATGTCATTCGATAATAAGAAATATCACAACAAATTATTTATTTATGGGAATCATAAATATTTAAAGCATGTCAACAGACCAGTTCAAAACAACAAGAATAACGCATGCGTCGTTGCGACCAACTCAAAACAACAAGAATGACGCATGCGTTGTTGCAATTCGTTCTCTCAGAGGAATCTTAAGGGTAGACGAGGTATTGTTGGTCGAAGCAACCTAAAAATCGATTTTCATTTTCTAGATCAATATATTATTGAAAAATAACACCTTGATGTTTTGCAAAAGTTCATTCTACAAATCGTATACTTTGCAAACTTGCTTAATTTATTGTTGTTAATGAGTTATGTACGTTTTACAAAAGTGTTGTTGTTGCAGCCCTCTTTACAACGTAACTCAAGAACCGCAGCACCTATAAAAGTATATCTGTGATATTTTAATTCTTCGACACGCTCGCTATGAATTGAGCAATGCAGTTTTTGCCAAAGCTCACTACCATTCGTAAGATGCTGTGAACTACCAAATCACAACAGTTTAAAAAATTAATAACCTTAAGGTGATCGTTTCATTTCGTTTATCAGTAAACATACTGGTATTGCATCATCCCTCAGATTTTTAAGCAGTACTGTCAAAATAATGTCAATTTAAGTAATTAACTGTTTCTTTCCATGTCATTTAGCGGGGTATTAATAAAATGGTTGATTCCTCAAATATGGCTGCCATTGCAATAATATTGCTACTTATATAATGCACGGATTTCATACAAATGGTTTTAAAATATATCTTTAAAACTTTTCAATAAATCTTTACAGCTTTTCAAAACCATTGTTTCAAAAGGCCCTCATTAATTGCGGCCAGTGAATCTCATGATTATCTCAACAATAAAAACGCCTTGCAAAATAATATATCATTATCAAGCTTTGTTAAGGCTCGTCCGAGGAGAGGATGACCCAGCGGTGTTTGTACTCAAATATTAATGGGTCATACAGGCTTGATATTAAGTGTGGACGTGCCAAGACTAGTCTGGAAGGGGTCTGCATAAACCAAATTTTGGGAACTAAATTTTAACTTTCTTAAAGAATTTAACATCGTATCCATAATGTACGAAATGAGAAAATTGTAGAAACAAATATATTAAATTTTAATATAATATATATTCCAATGAGTGCAAACATGTCTAGTATTAGTAAAGTGATTCTTATTGACAGCTTGTATTAATGTGATTCTTAGCGGCAGCCTGTATGAATGTGATTCTTAGTGACAGCCTGTGTTAATGTGATTCTTAGTGGCAGCCCGTATGAATGTGATTCTTAGTGACAGCCTGTATTAATGTGATTCTTAGTGGCAGCCTGTATTAATGTGATTCTTATTGACAGCCTGTATTAAGGGGGCACACCACTAAATAATCGTCCCATTGAAATACACGTGAAAACACAAGAAAGTAAATTCGTTTTTCTACCCTTTTGCCTAAAGTTGAGAAAATGTCGTATGGATTTTCTAAAAGTATAAAGTCTGAAATTTAATAAAAATTTATTTTTTGGGGGTCCCTTCAGTCGAACTTTTGAGCTACGGGCGCCTGAACAGCGCCCTCACGAATTTCAGCCGATAATTTCGCCTCTTTACCAGTTCTGGCCTTGATATTATTCCGACAGCCTGTCACTAATTCACAATCGATTTGAAACATTTTTGGAACAGATTTTTAATGTTGAGGTGCTACTCTATTCTTTTCATAAAAACAAGTACGATTCACTTCAATTCAATACCCTCTAGAGGCTGATATATTTCGCCCAGGCGCTATTTTTTACCGGGACTATACAAGGTTACACCAAATGCGGAAGGATTTAGTGTAGTGCCCCTTATAAGGAGAAAAATTTATTTTTTTTCCTTATTTTTTAAATATTTTGAAAGAATAGACAGTTTAAAGAAAAATGGTCAAATAGTTTTCTTCTATGTATCTTAATTACGTAATGAGAGCGTTTTCCCGAAAAATGGCAAATGCCGCTTTTGTCACATTTGAGCCAAAAAGCACGTTTATCTTGCATTAGGCCTTTACCCAAAACACGTGATGTAGGCCTATCAAGTTTTTGCCTCTAAATGCTCAAATTTTCTTTAAATAAAAGAAAGTCACGTCAATAATTAATTGTAAGGGTCCAGCAGCTAAAAATTGTGCAGTAATTACCCCCCCCCTCATAAAAACAAGTTTGGAAGGGTTTAAGGACCCGGGCAGATTTATAACCTTCAAACCAAATCAATTAAAAGCATAGAAATCTCATTTTTTCACATATCTCGACACTTTGTTCAGCTTTGAAGCCCCCTGACGGAATTACATCAAGCACGATTTGCATCTAATTCGATTTAAAATTACACATTAACATCTAAACTATCAATATAAATCGAAATTAACATAAATCAAGCAAAAGCCGACTTTCATTTTGCCTGAATTTATCAAAAAGCCGATTATAGCCCCAGTTGAAAAAAGCGCCTTATAAGGAGAAAAATTTATTTTTTTCCTTATTTTTTTAAATATTTTGAAAGAATAGACAGTTTAAAGAAAAATGGTCAAATAGTTTTCTTCTATGTATCTTAATTACGTAATGAGAGCGTTTTCCCGAAAAATGGCAAATGCCGCTTTTGTCACATTTGAGCCAAAAGCACGTTTATCTTGCATTAGGCCTTTACCCAAAACACGTGATGTAGGCCTATCAAGTTTTTGCCTCTAAATGCTCAAATGTTCTTTAAATAAAAGAAAGTCACGTCAATAATTAATTGTAAGGGTCCAGCAGCTAAAAATTGTGCAGTAATTACCCCCCCCCCCTCATAAAAACAAGTTTGGAAGGGTTAAAGGACCCGGGCAGATTTATAACCTTCAAACCAAATCAATTAAAAGCATAGAAATCTCATTTTTTCACATATCTCGACACTTTGTTCAGCTTTGAAGCCCCCTGACGGAATTACATCAAGCACGATTTGCATCTAATTCGATTTAAAATTACACATTAACATCTAAACTATCAATATAAATCGAAATTAACATAAATCAAGCAAAAGCCGACTTTCATTTTGCCTGAATTTATCAAAAAGCCGATTATAGCCCCAGTTGAAAAAAGCGCCTTCGAAGGGGGCACACCACTAAATAATCGTCTCATTGAAATACACGTGAAAACACAAGAAAGTAAATTCGTTTTTCTACCCTTTTGCCTAAAGTTGAGAAAATGTCGTATGGATTTTCTAAAAGTATAAAGAACAGATTTTTAATGTTGAGGTGCTACTCTATTCTTTTCATAAAAACAAGTACGATTCACTTCAATTCAATACCCTCTAGAGGCTGATATATTTCGCCCAGGCGCTATTTTTTACCGGGACTATACAAGGTTACACCAAATGCGGAAGGATTTAGTGTAGTGCCCCCTTAATGTGATTCTTAGTGGCAGCCTGTATTAATGTGATTCTTATTGACAGCCTGTATTAATGTGATTCTTAGTGACAGCTTGTATTAATGTATTAACTTTTTATAACGCTAGAGCATTCATTAGAGGGGGCTAGGTAGACTATAGCTGTTCGGGTTCAAACCCTGACGGTGGTCCTATCTTGTTATGCCCTTAGACAAGGCTGAGCACAGGAATAATATAATGCTCTTTGTGCGGGAGGATAATTCGAGGGAATCCTGCCCAAACGCCAAGGAGAAATAAGAGCAGGACACTTCAGCACATGAGCATTGCTCCGACATGACTTGCCACAAAGGTGTACAAGTTGTGCATCTTAGTACAACATAACTGTACATAGGAATGCGGCGTATAAATTAGATGCTCGCTACACTTTAAAAATATGTGCTGTACTTTTTACCGACATTTTCGTTACTGTTCCGTAAAATAGTCTGAAATCGTGGTAATAGTTGCGCAATATTCATATTCTTAAGTTATGCACTTCTACAAAAGATTCTTTTTGCTGCCAGATATTCCATAAAATTACAGCACATCATATATGTTAACAGTGACAGCGGGTTAAAATCGTGCGATGCATATCGACCATGTCAGGCAGAGACGAAAGCAGGTAAATCAATGTTATGTAGAGTTGTAGCGTGAGGCACACTCACACCGCCAACGAAGCAATGAGTAAATTATAGCATTATTTAACACGTTGAATCTGTCTAGTATAGTGTCATCACTTTGTTGTGACCACGAAATGGCCAATCAAAACCAACCTAAAACGTAAAGTTAATGGCATACCTAAAGGCCAAATTTTAAGATTATATTTATACAAATTTAGCATCTTTACTCGGGATATATTTTATTGATGTTTAATTGACACTATTCTCGAGTCTTGAGAAAATAAGTTATCCCTAAAAGTTACCCCTAAAATGATATCATGGTAAACTAGAATACTACATTGGTTATATGTAACGCATCACGCAAGGTCCGCTAGTCGTAAGTTTTGCTAGTCCTTAAAGATCCGCTATAGTCCTAAGGTTTGCTTTAGCCGTAAACATAACCCTAAGGCTAACCCTAAATCTAGCTTTCAGACTAAGGAACACATTTTATTTTTCGAACAAATGGAAGCTTACTTACTTTCGGAATAGCCAACCTTATAGGACTATCGGTTAACCCCTCTCTCTACCATTATCGACCGCAATACCAAATCTTAACAATAAAGCCGACGACGACAACAGCCGGTCCGTCATAAAGTGATTCGGAGTAGAGAAATATCGCTGATTTCGTCGATAGCGGTGTGCGGTCCGATAATGCAAAAAGGGTTTGGGATCCCATGACTATCTGCACACGACATCGTGACGGGTTTAATTCTTGAGATTCACAGCAGCGTACATGTGGCAACGTTTCATAATTTGTAGTAACACATTAAAATATAACCAAGCAAAACCTCAATTAATCATGAAAATGTCGTCCCGGCTTTCCAATCATCAAATTTATAGACGGAAAAAACCTAAAACCCATCTTGTACTCAACCAAACTGTTGCTTTTAACATCATTACGTAATATTAAATTTAAGGGTTTAACTCTCTCAACGCTGGTGTCGACGGAAGACAAGTTACCATGTTAAAAAATTTTTATTTCAAAATATTTCAGAGTTGTAAATTGTCATGATCATATTTGGAATCAGCATGCAAAATGCATTAAAATGAGTACAAACAAGCCTAGTATTCGTGCAATGGTTCTTTAAGATAGCTCTTGATATTTTCAAAAATATCTCAAAACTGTGGCAAGCACGCAGGAAATTAGTAAAAGGGAATCGCACTTTTTAATGTCTCTGTAATATTTGCAGTGAATGATAGTAATGGCAAAAGGTTAATTTCTTTACTGATGTTATTTTAAACTAATGTATCAGCCGCAAAATCATTCCATGAATATATTACCGGCCTTTTGCTTTATATTTCAAAGATATAGCAGCGTGGTTTAGCAGGATATGAAGTATGCAGCGATGTTTCGAATTTAGTTTCAAATAAACACCCAGGTACATGTACATAAGACAGTGTGGTAATTATAATGGCGTTTTCACAGCCTTTTCAACCACATAAACTGAAACAACAAGACCGGCTCATTTATTCTTTCACAAGTTAAAAATCAAACTGCATTTTAGTTTCAAATTTTTTTTTTGTCTAGTTTGTTTATAATGCTGACTACTGCGCTGAATAATAGAAAGGATTTTTATGACAATTTCTTTGCGGATATTATCATAAATCGCTCACAGAAATATCATGCGCCGTCTCGTGCGAGCAACTCATGGTCCTGTCTTGACTCGAACCCACGATCTTGGGATTAAAAGGCGAGCGCGCAAATGTAGCTACACCAAAATATATCTTCTCCATCTGGTCTATGGCACACACACTTTATACCTCCTCTTCGAGGCCTTACTTCCTGGACTCAGCCACCCATTATATGAACGTCTAACCCTTTCCATTGGCTGTGTTGTTAAGAAACACCAGGGACCACCGCTGCCATCATTTCTGTCACAAACCGCCCACGGAAGTATCCTGCCCCTTCTCGATCGTACTACTTCCTGTTCTACCGTGACTCGAACCCACGATCGTGGAAATTAACGACAAGCGTGCTAGTGTATACACCAAGCGGACCTCCTCGTATGGTGTATGACACTGACCCACTTTAACCTCATTGACAATATCCCATCATATCCATGTTGTCAGGACTTAGATTGTGAATATCCCAACAGCACCGAAGGACGTAATTGCAGTGGGACAATCAATTTCGAAAAGAGTAGGGAGTTAACACACTATACTCTATTTGACGAAATTGACTACGATTACAACCTTTCGTCCATTACTTCGTACATATTTCAATGGTCGACAACATTAAACCTCTCCACGCGGGTGTCAACTGCAGACGACAATTTTAATTGTTTTTTAATTTAAAAAAAATCAGAAATGTACATTTTCATGACCATATTTGGAATCAGCATGAATAATGCATTAAAATGAGTACAAAAAAGCCTAGTATTGGTTCACTGGTTCTTGAGATATCTGTTGTACCCCCCAATAAGATTTTTTTATCTGTCGTAAAAAACGCGCGCGTTTACGCCCAAACGACCTGAGCTAATTGTAGATCCATCCAATTGTTTTACGAAGCAGTTCATACAACTTTGTGGTCGGAAAATCCCTCAATTTTGTTAATTTTAAATATTTGTAATCTCTAATATTAACCAACGACCACGATATGAATTAAAATGAATTGAATCTTGTATATTAAGTCTTGAATCTCAAATTACATATTATATATATTACAAAGGAATCTGTGTTATTATGATAAATATTGCAATTTGATTTTAAAGCATGTATAACATAAATGCATAACTACTTAGCAATGAATGAATGAAAAAACACGTTTATATTATAGAACACAAAATACAATTAAAGGAGGATTTCGTGATCCTAGCATCCTCTTTTTATGACATTTTTCAGTACATATCCACGAAAAAAGCCTATTCCCATAATTTCAGTTGATTCCGATTTTGCGTTTGCGAGTTATGCATGATTATGTGTATTACACTGCTCCATAGACAATACGTTGTAATTTCGTTCTGGTGCACCAGAAAGAAATTCAAATTTCACGATATCTTTGCAAAACGAATTAATCTGCAAGAAATATTTTGTACATAAACATTATGTAGCCAGAGGTTTCCAGTGATATAAAAATCTCAACTTTTTTGAGAAAAGTGGGGGATGAGGCTGTGGATCACGAAATGCCCATTTAAGTCCCAATTCGCTAAAGCAAAATATGCCAATGATATACCAGGATTCAAGAATATTATTCTAGGTAGTAATCTTTCAAGTTCATCGGAATTCATCAACAAAAAACAGGAAATGAATCGAAATAAATGTCAGTGCGCGCAGGTGCATCACACTACGTAATCCAGATAACATTAAAGAAGTATATACACGGTAGTGTATTATATTTTATCCATTTAAGGTGACCTTTAGGGAGAGGGTAAATAATTGGTTTCTTGATTGCATACTTTAATAGAGAGAACCGTTCGCTCGTCTGTGACCAATTTGGTCTGGTATTGATCAGTTACACATTACCCATAATGCATCATGATTTAAAGTTCTATATACGTCAAACATATAAGATGGCAGACATGAAACATCACTATTGTGCCCTCATGGGTGAAAATGCAGCTTATAAAAAAACAAAGTATGTAAATACAAAAAAGTTCCTTCTGTGTAGGACTACTCTCCATGGTCAGACCAGATCTAAAGTTTGACCAAAGGATTTTAGTGTAGAGGGGCAAAGCCATATTTTCGTCCTCACTTTTAGTCATTTTAATGGAACTTTACTCTTTCCTGTTCCCATTTTACCTCTGACAAATTTGTATGCCCCGGCTCCCCCGGGTATGCCACTGTGCAGGTATAGCTGGTTTTTGTGCATATACGGAGGGATAGATGTTACGAACACGATGCTTCATGGGTAAAGATAAAAGGATCAATTGTCCATGGAATAAACCGTGTTCAAGCTGAGGCTATCAGCACATTAAAGAGATGTACACCCTAGAGTCTTGTGACTGTCTGGCCTTTCTCGACTGTTTATCAGATCAGATTATGTATATGGCTGCTATCAGAAACACTCTGATTGTTGATTTTGAATTGGTCGAATTTGACTGAAAATGGGTTTATTTGAAAGGCAATGGATCACCTATCAAATGGACAATGCAAACTACCTGCCGATTAGTCAAAAAGAAGTTTTCATTATCAATTGGTCCAATCAACAACATTGTTAGAATAATTTCACCACGCAAAAAAATTAGGGTGAATTATTTTCAAAGTTCCACTCTGATTGGTGATTAAAATGAAGATAGCATGTAATTGACTAATCAGATGCAATGTTAGATCGGCAGGTAGTGCTCAGGGGGTAAACAGAATACGCCCTAATTGCCAAAATTAGGGCAATAATAACGAACATTTTTTTTACTAAATTTACATGTCAGGTGACATTTTAAGAGATTTCCAACATCTACAAGCAATTTCATGATTTCATTGATTCTGAGATCCTGAAAACGTCCGGGAAAACGTCATCCTTTGTACATGCATTTATTTATTCATTTATTTCATTTCTTTTTTAATCTGGAGTAACCAATCACTGCAACTGTTCTCCCAGCTTGGTTCCATGACACATGTTCTAAGTATGAGTATGTCAACTTATTACATGTCAATCAGCAGCTCGAGTTAGTTTTTTGGATAATCGAATTGACAACCTTCACTGATTTAACCACAGTGTTTTGTTTTGGATGCATGGCAAACAATTATCTGAACTGATGTGTTTATAGTGTCGATTCCTTTCATCCCATCAAGCTTCAATTTTATGTAAAATTGTGTAAATGACTGTAAATTCATGTTTACTTCCTACAAAGGTTTCGTCCTAATACTTTTTGTAGTTTAATTAAAGCTGATTTCAATTTTTTTTTCATACTGATTCCAAATATGGTCATTCAAATTTACATGAAATTTTTGAATTAAAAAAACCAACTTGTCGTCTGCAGTCAACACCCGCGTGGAGAAAGTTAAAACTGAATCTGAATCCAAACCCGTCGTAACACATGTGTGTAGGATATAACCAAATCATATAGAATGGCACGCTGCATATTTGAGTCTCTAGGTGACTTTGTTCATTTACTACGATATGCCCCTTTCCGTTCCCTCAGTGAGAGAACGTTAAATCAGGTGTATTGAATAACATGCGATGCCTACGAGATAATAAGAAGGCCCCGTGTAAGGGTAACTGCATGACTTTCACACAAGCGCTAAGCCGCGTTCCTTAACTAAAACAAAGATATTTCTAGAGATGTTTCGAGGTTAATTTTAAGTCGATAGAACGTCACAGTGGATCAGTATATAGTCAGCGATAATAAGGCCGTTATAAGATAGAGAGGAGGGTAGAAGAAAATAAGGAAGGAAGGAAAGAAAGAAAGAAAGAAAGAAAGAAAGAAAGAAAGAAAGAAAGAAAGAAAGAAAGAAAGAAAGAAAGAAAGAAAGAAAGAAAGAAAGAAAGAAAAAAAAAAGAAAGAAAGAAAGAGAGAAAGAAAGAAAGAAAAAAGAAAGAAAGACAGGAAGAAAGAAAGAAAGAAAGAAAGAAAGAATGAACGAAAAAAAAGAAAGAAAGAAAGAAAGAAAGAAAGAAAGAAAGAAAGAAAGAAAGAAAGAAAGAAAGAAAGAAAAAAAAAGAAAGAAAGAACAAAGAAAAGAAACAAAAACTAGAAATAGGTGCCTCCAATTGAAATCTACAACCCTTGAATAAGGTCATCACTTCCATAGGGGGTGTATGGATTTCAATTGGAATAACTCTTCAAAGTCATCCAAACGGATGGTTCAATGACGGCGTTTGATGTGATGTAAGAAACAACAACAGTTTTAAAAATCATGACAAGTCACGATCACCATAAAATGCATTAATTATAGGTTAATACCCGCGTATTGCTTATGAAAAAACATTATACACATCAATGCTGGATGAGGTGTTGATGCAAATGAGGCTCAAAACTCGAAATATGAGACTCGAAACTCGAAATGTAAGACTCGAAACTCGAAATACAAGACTCGAAACTCGAAATACAAGACTCGAAACTCGAAATATAAGACTCGAAACTCGAAAAATTTAACTCGAAACTCGAAATATGAGACTCGAAACTCGAAATACAAGACTCGAAACTCGAAATATAAGACTCGAAACTCGAAAAATTTAACTCGAAACTCGAAATATGAGACTCGAAACTCGAAAAATAAGACTCGAAACTCGAAGTATAAAACTCGAAACTCGAGACTCGAAAATTTGACTCGAGACTCGAAACTCGAAGATAAGCAACACACGTTGATGCAAGTACATGCAACAATTAATGTTGTTTTAACCCAATTCATACGTGAGAAGTGCATCCCACAATTCTTTTCAATAAAGCATTGACTAAAAATGTCAGAAAACACGAGCATAATATTTATGATAAATTCAGATTTCACACCACCAAATAGTATATATGGTTGTGCGCCCTTGAATTTCACTTCTCAGAAAAACCCATTGATTCTGAATATAAGCATTAAAATGAGCAGAAATGTTTATAATTTTTGCCAAATTTGGATTGGTCATGATTAGTAATATTAGTTCCTGCAAGTGTACCACAGATGGGAGAGATCGAATAACTTTTAATGATTTTAAGCAGCCTTTTCTTTACAGAAACACCGGCATGGTTTTGCCTGAAAAATAGGAAATTCCCTGACATCGTAGACTTTGAGGGCCAGTCGTAAAAATAATGACGGTCAACCTATATTTTTCCCAGCCAGAGGGATCAGGCAAGGGCTGATTTCAACCATCATAGCTGTCGCTTAAAACTGAGTCGCTCCTGTGAAGAAAAAAATGACGTTTTCTTAAGGCAAATTTAGCACATATCTCTATGGGACTCTGATTTGGTGGTGTGAGATCTGCAGCCACCTAAAAATGAAGTAATTAGTGTACGCAATGCACACATTTTTGAAAGCACTACGAGTACAAGGAGTGTCATTTTTCTAATGTCGTGTGAATGATAATTTAAGAACTCAATTATAATCTCATTGACGGCAACGACACACACAAATAAAACTTTACGGGCTTTAAAAATTGTGATATGAAATATTTCCAGGAAAATTCTAATTTTAATTATAGACTTAATGGTAACCTGGTAATAGGCGATACAAATCATACTGATATTTTTATGTAATAGCCTTTGTAGTACATTTCATGTTAGCATTTTTAACACTATCATGTTTATAACATGAGATTCTTCTATAAATACACCAGTTGGTATTATGCAGTGAAGACTCACTTTACTTCAGTCTTCGTACAGCCAGGTTTCTTGATTGTACCAATATTTTTCCTGGATGTTCCCTGGCATTCCTTTTCTATTATGGGGTATCTTCTTTGTGGATTACCAACCACTGCCTAGTACAGAATCAGGAACAACAAGGACAACAATCATGACAAACAAGGTAATCTGTTTTAGAACCCTTTTATTGCCAAACATGTTTTTCCTTGTCATTCGTGGTTGAGGATTTGTGATTATTATTTTGAGGTTGCTGAAATGCAAATACCAATTATTGGCTGTGAAAAGGAAGAATCAATGAAAAGAATATATGAAAAGGTTACTTACTATTTGATCCGTCTAACTACTGCGGCCCATACACGATCAAAATATTGATCAATATTGGGGACCCTAGATGCAGGAGTGGATACAAAATCTACCATTGTGCGTGTTCAATGGTAGATTTTGTATCCACTCTCTTATCTAGGGTCTTTGATATTGATAAATAAGTTTGAACGTGTATGGGCCGCATAACACAAAGGGGCATTATAGTTATGATCATTCATGCTTAACGTTACGTAAACCCAATTACCACTCTTGCCAAATAACAATAGAACATTTCACAACTCCATGTAATCCTCTTTACTAGCCATACCGTAAAACCTCGTCTACGAGCATATATAGCGTTTTTGATGAAAGTTCAAGCGTATGCCAATACAATAATTATATTGGTCTTACAATAATACTTGTTTGTATATGCTTAGATCTGTAATTTATTTGCTCAAACTCCATAATGGCGCCTGGATTATTTTAGCTTTCATCAGAAGCACTCTATATGCTTGTAGACGAGGTTTTACGGTATATCTTGTAATCCTTTGTGAGGAAGTTTCAGGAATTATCAGATGTGGTGCATGTGTGTTCAGCATCGGTATTTTTCTGATAATACTGAATCTGGAACCATCAGGAATAACAATGAACAAAAGGGAACTACCATGACCATGATGACCTCCGTGGTAAATCAAGGAATACAATTGGTACAATCAGGAATCTGACTGCACGAGGTTTAGTCAGTGTCCCTATTATTCACTATGTAATTAATGTACAATGTGATACATGGAAATGCTGCCTCTTTCAAATGCAATACTGGATTCTTTTAAAATATCCCAAATGTATAGTTTATGACTTG
This sequence comes from Amphiura filiformis, assembly GCF_039555335.1. Classification (NCBI taxonomy): domain Eukaryota; kingdom Metazoa; phylum Echinodermata; class Ophiuroidea; order Amphilepidida; family Amphiuridae; genus Amphiura; species Amphiura filiformis. The sequence continues at coordinate 65,260,313 of NC_092645.1, read as the reverse complement.
GTATACAATTAGTCTACAAATTATTTGTATGTTATGTTGAATTTTGATGTGTCAGACTCATCCATTATCAATGAAAATTGATGTGTACCAATCATTTGAATACGGCAGCCGATCTCATCAGCTTTCTTCATTTAAATGTACACGATGGAAATGTTCATTTTGTGAAACTTTTCTAATTTCAATTAATAGATTTGCATGGCATATGGCATGGCTGTGTATGGGATTGTATTGACTGACATCCCGAAACTCATCTAAATACATGGGAAAGAAATGAATACTAAAATGCTCCCATCTTACTTGGGGGACGCTTTTGAGGTCATGATTAGTACAGTAGGAAAAAAGCTCAAGTAATCAATCCAGCTGATCTATAGTATTTTGGCGGCCATTTTGAAAATATCAGATTTCACAGCTACTTACGCAAATTCAATAACTTTTATTTTCGTTAGCGCAATTTACACTTAAGAACACCCGTTGAACTAACTGTACCCCAAACTACCTTCTACTCATTTCTCGCCACTACTGACTATTGCACGTTAGTGTACACACATGGATATCATTCCACGCAATCCCATTATTCAATATCCTTTTTACGTTTATGATATATTCCACCTAGACTCCGTATTCCATAAAGGCATGTTCTATGTACTTGAACCTCAGAGTGCAGAATATCGACAGCCCAACTTATACTCAATCGCTATTGCCGAAATGTGAATCGCACGCATGCTCAGTCCGCAAAACTATGCGCATTTTGTATACTGAGAATCTTGTGTGTGTATTGAGCATGCGTGCGATTCGCTTTTCATTAAAAGGCGATCGAGTATAAATTCAACTTAAGTCGATTTCAATAAAGAGCTATAAATGAAGTTGACTCTCACGGGGAGCTGTTGGATTCCAATATCATAGTGCTCTCACAGGTACATGATTGTATGTTCATATTTTCAAAGTAAAGTTGTCGCTTATAATAATGGGTCCGTATTTCGCTGATCGCGATCGCCAACCTAATCGCCAAGAGCGTATACACAAGCGCGCAAGGGCGGTTTGCTGGCATGAACGTGTACGCGGAGCAACTGTGTAAAGGCACCACTAAGGCTGAATGGCACGAAGTGTAGTTTAGCCCATTTGCGTTATCAGTAAAGAGTTTGATCGTACGCTACACATCGTCATCATCCCTATATCTTGGTGTCCAAAATTGCCGTGATAGTAGGCCTACAGCGAATCCTCTCGTTTTTCAACAGCTACGCATGGCGATTTTGTTCGAGATAGGCCGAGCGACTCAGGCTAAGCATACCATTTACACCATATGACTATCATATAAGCTACCACAGAGTTTCTATTCTACACATTATTACGATTGTGCATGCTCTGGTACCCCATTTATGATGTTGCTATTACAAGAAAATTCGATTTATTTTCAGATAAAACCCAGGTTTTGTTTCCAGTACACTAACTTGAAATGCAATACACTAATTAGCGGCGACTGCTGTTTGTTGTGTATATATTTTACTGCATTTTATCCGTAAAGATTTTTAAATCGCCGTAAAAATTGTGATATATTTAATTTTGAGAATTACAATTATACTTTATAGGTATAAAGGAACACGCTTAGCCCATTCAGTTAATATCCAGGTGCTTGTATAGAATATTCAATCACAAATCCTATAACACAATGCATATGTAAACTTTCTTTATCTGTGTCAATAATCATGATAATAGAATATTGATTTCAATATAATTGAATACATTTTGAGTTTGTACTTTACCACTGAGCGATCTAGCGATCGATTTCTAGCCAATCAAATAGGGCTCCTTTTCTTGCGTTCGGTGAAATACTAATCGCCAGTCGCTCAACAACGGAATATGAAGCTGTATGGAAAAGAAATTTATAATACAGGATGTTGACACTGTGCGCTATTGTCCAAATTTTGACTAAAATAGACTTTGTTTCACTCGGGGTTTCACTAGTAACTTAACCCTAGTATTACGACTGATATCCGGTATGAAAAGCACGTGTTTACGCCCAAACGACTGCAGCTAATCGTAGATCAATTCTTTGCGCTCATTTTAAAAGTTTAACCCCAGCTTACCCGGGAGTAGGGCTGACCATTACAAATGGTTATTGGGGTACGGTGAACTATAAGTTTCTGCAGTAAAACTTTCATTTTGCTCTTATAAAATTATTCTAAGAAATATAAAAGAATGTTTGTACCTATTATGGTGTCACTTGATAGCCGAGACCCATAGCTTATACGATGTAACGTTTAATATAGGAAAACAAGGAGGGTTATAAGAAGTGGCTCAATTGGACGAGGGTTAACCAATACACGCTATGTTTTAATGTGGTTTTCATGCATATAACAACTTATGGCATTTCAAAGACGGAGACGAGGAAGCAAATTTACTGCACAACAATATTTTTGTATTGAAATCTACATCGCCCTTATTTAAATATGTCTATGTATGCAGGTTTGCCGATGTTTCCTTTCCCACGCATTTAAAAATATTATTGACATTTTTATTCAGATGAGTATTCGACTAAGAAGAGGTTTTCTTGAACAAAATATTTCGATTGAATTCATAATAATGCCTTGCACTCGAAGACATACATGTGCAAATCAAAAATCAGGTCTGACGTCAGCAGTCAATCAAACTACCCAGCGTCAACGTCATGGTACTTTGTGGTTTACTTTATTTGCAGTTATAGTATTTTATTATGCACATCACAAGTAATCCAATCCTTATAGAGCCCATTATGAGTAAGCTGAATTGTGCTACTGTACTATTGATTAACTGATGCGTACACGTGATTAAAAAGGTTGCTGCATTAAGCAAAGTTGATACAAAATGTGCTCTTTTCTGGTTTTGCTTCACCGATGACGAAGCCTTTCCTGATTGTTTTTTCTATCGTTCTTTTTGTTTGGGTCAAGTGACCAACGCAACCAGAATGGACGTATTCGTTTATTTGTTGGAGAATGAGTTGCACTCTATGGTTTGAGTTATTAGTTTGAACGATAAATTTATATAAATATATTTATTCTATATTAGTAATATTATATTGCATGAAGCAATAGTGTACGCTTTCCAATCTTTGCGTGAACGCTAACGAAATTTTTCTTTCTTCTTTTTTTTTTTCTTTAATTCTTTCTTTCTTTCTTTAATTCTTTCACTCTTCCTTTCTTTCTTTCTTCTTTCTTTCTTTCTTTCTTTAATTCTTTCACTCTTCCTTTCTTTCTTTAATTCTTTCTTTCTTTCTTTAATTCTTTCACTCTTTCTTTCTTTCTTTCTCTTTTCTTTGTCTAAAAGAGAATGTTAAAGTTTCTGTAGTATATTATGGCATTTTGATGATAAAATTCTTGAAAAAAAGGTCTTTTGGTAGCTGCTCATTATATAGGAGTCATCGGGTACGATTTCAGAAAGGGGGCCTTTGACAGGACCATACACGTCAATTAAAAAACATGAGTGCTCCCCAGGCTGGTTAGATGCATCATCAATCTGCTTAGTGTTCGATGACGTAATAAGCTAGGTTTGATTTTGATTCCATTGGGCGATTCCGTTTTGATTCCATTGGGCGATTCCGTTCGACTCTTGCACAAGAAATGAATTTCCCCTTATTCAACAATATTCAACGTTTATTTAATATTTATTAAAAAGTGTGCTGTATATCTAGATCATCAAGGCTGACAGTAAATATAGCACAGGCAGGTATGCTGAGAAGCAGCTGTAGTGTTGAGGCTCAGTACAAGGTATTATACTTTAATGAAAGAAAATGAATAAAGGAAACGGGGAACATTTTAAATCGTTTTGAATCTCGATGGATGGATTTTCCATGAAGACAATTGCGCCCAATTGCCCTTGAACATGTTAAAAGTATCCACCTTGATCAATTTGCGTGCTATTTGGGTGCTACTTGTGAAATATTGGTATACGGATGGTTTGCAAAAAAACACCAAAAAGCAGGTATAGGCATAAAGGAAGTCAGCATCCGAAAATTTGCGTGGCATATCACCCTACATTTTTGATCGAAGACCCCCTAGTTTTAAATTTTATCCAAAAGGTGCTCTCTCAGTTCCGACAAACGCGATATTTTCTTAGCAATATTAATAGTAAAATAATTTACATTCAAATGACTTTAAATAAATACAATGATTCAAATAAATAATTATTGTTGATCAAAACAGCTATCATCTTGAATATATTTTAAATACCGTAATCAGACCTAGATTCTTATGAGTCATTATATCTTAACCCCATGAGAACAACTGCCGATTGGTCAAAAAGAAGTGTTCATTATCAATTAGACCAATCAGCAACATTGTTAGAATGATTTCACTACACAAAAAAGTTGAGGTGAACTACTTGCAAAGCTCCATTCTGATTGGTGATTAAAGTAAAGATATCATGTAATTGACCAATCAAGAGGCAATAATATTATCATCATTGAGTTATATTACTTCATTGCTTCTGTGATTTTTCATTGATAAAAAACAGCTGCCTTTTCGTTAAATTTGGTGGCCCCTTTCCTTTGTGGCATTAAAGAAAAATAAACCAGCTACTACTGTGATCCGAATTCCACCAATTGAACATAACCCCTTCAACACTGTAAACGAAAAGTTTCAACTTTTCTTAATTTATAATTCAGAATTGTATTTTACAGGACCAATTTGGAATCAACATGGAAAATTCACAATAATGAGTACAAACAAGCCTAGTATTGGGATATTATCATAGAGTTACTATAATATGCAAATTTGTTAGATTCAGGAATTACAAATTACAAATGACACCTGCTTCTCTCCTGGATACATTATATTACTGTACTCGGATTAAGTTAAATGGGTAACTTGTCGCTAAAATTATTTTTATCAAATGAATTAGTCATTGGGTCCATTTCCTTGTTTTTCAGCAACGTAAAGCATAGTCTAGCGCTATGCCTCAACCATATCTCAATTTGACGCAATTTCAACATCGTTTTGCTAAGACATTGAACAAAAATTAATTCCGAATATTGGCGCCGTACACTCATCCAAAAGAGTGTTAAGTGGCCCCCGTGGATGCCGCAAATACTGGCACCACGCACCCTGACAATCGTGTGTTTATTGGACCCCCGGGACGCTACTCTCGACTCATATTATATAATGGAAGGTTTAATTTCAACAACGTTTTACTTCGATACCATTCCAATACATAGATGTAGACACGGGCTAAATGTATATACAATTTTGATAATCAGTGATTTATTTATACAAAACTATCAATTTTTAAGAATCGCCAGTAATATTTGAAAGGCTTCTTCAACTGAAATAACCACTGTACACATAATACGCCGCGCTGGAAAGACAGTTTAATCAATGACATCAATATTCTAAAAATGCATTAAGTTCGGATATTTAAATTTTTCAAACAAGCATAGACATGCTAGTCAATGACAACCTGATTAAGGTGGCTGTGTACTCTCAGACATGCATGTAGTAAAAGTGCAATAACTTTGTAATTATTCGCGCAAAACATATAAAAGTATACATTTTTATAAAGGCAAGACATCAATAAATCTTAATATAAATACAGATTTGGGTAAAAACAACAATTATGAAGAAAATCACAAAAAGTGAGTTTTTGGCAATATTTGTGAGGTACATCATAACAAAAAACACTCTTTCCAAAATATTTTATTTTGTTTTTAGCTCAATCTTGAGGCTCCATTCCAAAAACGGTTTTTTTATTTTTTTTAAATTGGCCTTAGTTTTTGAGATATTGACCATATAAGGCATCAAATTGAACTTTTAAAATTCACAAACGCCTATTTGCACAAAATGATGCCTAAAATCGGAAATAGACCAAAATATAAAAAATGAGAAAACCGTTTCTTGAGTCGATCATGCTTTTTACGATGATCATATTTGCTTACCTATAGATGCTGTATTTATTGAGTTATCGTGTACCTAAATCGTCATTTTACCGAGAAAATGAACATTGAAATAATGGCCGTTAAAGTTTAAAGTGGTCACATTTTGCCCTTTCATCGAATCTCACAGGAGAATGCGGCAGTTTTCGTTTTTCTACCTTATATTATGTGAACATCGGGTAAATCCACAGCCCGTTGAGAAGTTTGAGCGAAATCCATTCATAACTTGATATTCAAATCGAGGAAAAGAACTTGAAAAAACCCACATTTTATCAGCTAAAACGGAGCCATTTGACCACTTGAAATTAGTGTTTCCAAAGGATGCGCCACGCATGCAGATAAGCGTCGCGTATGCGTAGCGTATCTGTGCGTTAACAAATTGCGCGATACGCAGCGCGATGCGTTGTTGCGCGCGTGTCACCACGCTGATACAACAAAGATTTTCTCTCTTTTAAAATTGCAAACACGAATGAAATAGTGAAATAAAATCCATAAAATAGCGCAGTTGGAGTTTATAAATCTGGATTTTCTTTCCTTGTATTTATAAAAAACATAACAAAGTAACAAATATAAAAAAAGCTCAATTTTGCGAAAGAAACAACGTCTTGAGTACACAGCCGCGTTAAGCCAAAAATCTGACATTCAAAGTTATGGTAGTGTTAAAGTATGTGGGTACTTTCATTATTGCACGAGTGAGGTCATCAAATTCGGAATTCATAATAACATACGAAAGCGAGCCAATTATTTACATTATTATGTTTTGATGGATCCAAGTTGTGATAATATTGGATCCAACACATAATAATGATAAAATTGGATGCTTTACGCCCAATATTTATTGGTCTCGCTATGAGTTTTACAATATTGGACTCGACTACGTCTCGTCCAATATTTTAAAACTCATAGCTCGACCAATAAATATGGGCTCAATCGATCCAATTTTATATCATTATCATGTTTTCCAAATCTTGCTTCCTATACCTCTCCACACAATTTAAAACGTCAAAAATAACATATTGGATCCATATTGCATCCAATTTTAGCGCCACAAGGATCCCAATCCCCGGTGATTTTTAAAATTGCCGATTTTGCCGCCAATTTTAACGTATGGTAAATCGACCGATCGTATGTGATCAAGAGAGAACTCGATTTTGCTGTCTCAGACTCACAGTACTTGAACCGGGGATTTTTATTTGCTTCCCGGAGAGAGATTTTCACACAGATTTTCATGATTCTAGGCTTGAAAATCAACGTTGTGGTGTACTAAATGCATGTTTCAGCTGCTAAGAAATGAAGAAATTAATGTGGTTTGCCGAAATATCCGTACGAAAGTACAAAAAACGAGTAAAAACCGGTGCTTGATAACCACGTAAAAGCTGCAGAATTCGGCACTCTCATGCACTCGGACATCGAAAATTATTATATTTTCTGACCAAACCAGAGGATTTATACCTGCCAAATGTCATGTCAATGTGAATGATGTTAGCACATACAGACACGGCAGGGTTTTAGATAAGCTTATGAAATCGGCATATCCACCAAACTGCACTGTCATGACCGTTGCCTTGGTAATTTGGTTTATTGCCTATCAAATATCATTATAAACACTTTATTACTTCATCTTCTCAACCCTCATAATTCAATTATATCATTTCGCAACTTACGAACGACTCGTAACTTCATGAGATATATGGATTTTTCCCCATTCCCCCCCCCCCTCTAGTGTTGGTAGGCAATCTCTGGGAAGTGCAGATTAGTAAATTATTTTAGTGAAATGTATTTTACAATGCGTTAGAAAGTTACGATGGATTTTGAGACTTACGAAGCGCTACGAATCGTCATAAATTTTGGTGAAATGGATCCCCATGGAATTCCGGAAGTAGGGCCAAAAAAGTTCGGAAACAGGCCGATTTTTTTTTTTCATTTTTATTTTGCTCTAGGCATGTAAGATAAGTCAATTTTGACCCCTCCCACCAAAAAATGAAAAAAATAAATTTGAATTTCGTCTTTTTGAAAAAGATTCTGAAAACATAATAATGATAAAATTGGATGGTTTTTTTTTCACCCAATTCAAAATTTATTGGTCTCGCTATGAGTTTTAAGATATTTTAAAACTCATAGCTCAACCAATAAATTTGTGCATTGGGTTCAAACCATCCAATTTTATATCAGTGTTATGTTATGGACACTATTTCACACAGACGTCAGTGAATGTAAATTCAGCCATAATGCGTTCAGTTTAGTCTTGATAATAATATATACAATGTAAATTCTTGTTTACCTTGTTATTTCGGCTTAAAATGGGCAGAAAGCACATTTTTGTGCAAATTGAGGACGCTATTTTTATTTTAAATTTTAATTCGCCAAATAATATGAGTTACTCCTTAATTTTCTTTTGATAAATAGCGCCATCATTGTTCAACTTCACTTTAAAATGAATGCAGTTTAACATGTTATCAAACAACCGTGAATTAAAATTGTATAAAAATCGTACATCTTAGCTTTAACACTTATACAAAGCAAATAATTTATAATGTTTTATTTTGGACACGATATTTAACACACTGAGATGTCAGTTTAAATACAACCATAATGTGTTAAGTTAAGTCTTCATAATAATACAATGTGAATACCTTATAAGGTGGAAAAACACTGCATAAGATTGTATGTACTATCTTGTAGACAGCCACACACTCAGGTCATGGCTTAATGTCACTACTTCACCTACACTTATTACACGTGTGTGCCGTAAAGAGGCACTTTTTCTTTAACTCTCTTCACGCGGGTGTCGACTGCAGACGACAATTTTCAAATTTTTTTTTTAAAATTCAAAAATTTCAGAAATGTAAATTTTCATGACCATATTTGGAATCAAAAAGAAAAATGCATTAAAATGAGTACAAACAAGCCTAGTATTGATTCAGTAGTTCTTAAGATAGCTCTTGATATTTTGAGAAAATATTTCAAAACTTGAACTTTTTCCACTGAAGCGCATGGCTAGCACGCAGAGCCTTAAGGCGATATTATTACGTCTTGTTTATCTTACTAAAGGAATTTGCCAATAGTTTTAACCAAGGGTATACCTAGCTAACACACAGAGGTTCAGGACTCGTTTAAATGTCGGGTTATATAATGGTATAAAACCGTTTTAATAACATTCATAAACATTTTTTGAACACCGTGATGCAAAACATTCTAACAATATGTAATTTGAAAAAATGTTTGCCCAAAATAGTTTACAATGACGTTTTAAAATATATAACTTTTTTTTATATAACTTGACATTAAAATGCTATTAAAAGTTTTGAATAAACGTTTTAATAGCATTGGGCTATTATTCCAGTTGATATACCCATGTGAAAGATTTAGGAACTACCTTTCACTGTGGGAGTAAGATTTTCAAATTTAATTGGTAAGAGATAATCATTTTGAAACCCTCACTCCCCCTGTATAATGGTTTTACCTATATCTTCTACAACTGGGGTGAATATTTCTAAAGGAAGTTACCCAATTGTCTATTCTATTCGAAACTTATATTCCCTCTGTGGCAGACTTGAGCTAAATCTTCCACAGGGGTAGTGTGGATTTAAAATGGAATAGCACATTTGCGTGTTTCATAATGGTCTACTATTTTGGTATACCGCCACTGCGATATGGCTGGGTCTCTTTGTAATCATAAGGTGAATTATACTACTGGAATAACTTTTACAAATGTTCATCCAATCTCATTGGACTTCATCTGATTAGAGGTTAATAACTGCGCATCGGTTATTTGGAGGGCATTGTGAAAAATCTAAACATTTTGCCTTTGGAACCGAGGAATATCCCGAGGGGCGTAGCCCCCGAGGGATATTCCGAGGTCCAAAGCAAAATGTTTAGATTTTTCACAATGCCCGACATATTACCGATGCAAAGTTATTAACCTCATTCATAACCGTCACTTTAATCTCTTCACCCTACAAAATAACACAAAATTTTGCTCAAAAGTTTATAAAAATAGATGATTTTTACATCTTCCCTTTCCAAAAATCGATCAGGTTAAAACATGACGACCAATAACAAAAGTGCGTATCACAATCTGTGCAAATATGGTAGCGCGCAATCCAAATACGGCAGCCAGCGCGCGCGCAGTTTGTTCGACGCACAACAACACGCGAACGCCGGTCAATTGTGTGCGACATTGGAACAATTACGCACTTTGCGGTCAATTGTGAGATATTAATGACCTCAATTTGCGTTCGCGTTTTCAAAAATAACTAAATGTAATTGGATCGCACACATCGCGTTTATTAATGAGGTTATGAATAACTCTTATAATCTCTTCATAATCATTAATGCCAATGCATGGATACCAATATCAGTCGCAACAGTGCCAGTAATATAAGCGACTTAGTTTATCGCATTCGGCTTTTCTATTTAAAATCTACCATACTCCATTTGGAGGATTTCAGAAAGCTCTTTTAAAATCCATACTCCCCCATCAGTAAATGGCTTCACCTATATCCTACTGCTGTATTTCAAATGGAAGTTACCCAATTGTCTGTTCTAATTAGACACCAATTAGTCTGTGTTAATTCTGGCTTTGATTATAAATTATCAAAAAAGAAAAAGAAAAAAGAGTCCACAAGTTATTAATTTCCCCCGACTTTTTAAAATAAGTCGAAAGTTTTTGGTTAGGAAATGAAAATGTTATGTAGTAGATAAAGGGCGAGAAACAGACCATTACCATAGATAATGGTAATGGTCTCTTTTGAACCGTTTATCTTACATATACGGCGAGCCAAAATAAACGAATTTGTGGTAATGGTGTATTCATTTTCCAAAAGACAAAATGGAAAAAACTGATGCATTATTTTGTAAAAGTTGTGGGTTTTTCCCAAAATAAAAACACCCCGAGATAGTGTAATGTTCTTCCCATGTGTCCTGTGTGCGAGTCTACGAGTCTATTTAATGACAAATGAAAGTGATTTAATCAAATCAATACAGAATTGATCTCAATTGATATCTCAGTATTTGAAGTGGTTTGGTAGGTTATTCACTTGCATAGTTAATCCGCTGGAGTGTATTCACCCTGTGATCATTGTTATTCAAATGATTAATGAATAATGCAAATTGTATAGAGTTTTTAACGTTTGGACTACGATCTATTTCAACACCATGAAATTTATATCTTAGAAAAATGTGAGTATAAGCAGATATTTGACAAACCTAGTAACGTTGTGTCTAATGGTGCTCCCGATTACGGGTAGGTCACAGCAAGGGGGTGACACTAAATTCACGGTTGTTCTATTAGCAACGCAAAACCTATGAAAAATTCCGCTGGTTTACTAACTAGAAAGTGAGGCCAGTTATCGATCCGTTATGAATAATTCATGTTCGACCCTTGGATCATGTTAATTGATATTGGCAAATAACAACGTTGTTAGTTTTGCGAACTTTGTCTGTTCAATGAGAGTATAGCGCGCCCCCAATACATCTGGGCGCAAACCTGGCGAAAACGATCCAGTTTAATGAAATGGCTGACGGATATTCCCATCAGGCACCAGTGATATGTTTTTTCAAAAAGAAAGTCTACTAATTTGATATGAAATGACATTTTGCAATAGCAAAGTCAACATTAGGACTTGAGATCAATAATATGAAGGAAAAACGTGACAGAGGCAAGGTGTGAAACACAAGTAGTATTTGAAGTTAAAATAACCTTTGATACCCGACCTGACCTTCCATAGCTTTCCATCATGGCGCCTTATTCGTCTTTATGTATTTCTATATGCTCTCAAGTAAAATAAAATATCCAAACTGCACTAGGCAGACAGAATGTTACTTGGCTCCCAGCATGAATTATTGATTTTATACGGAGGTAAAGAAATACACAGTTGTCTGCAAGCCGTGCACCATACTCCAAATACTTCGGTAAATCTGAATAATGGTCACATGGTGACATATCATGTGTTCGGGAAATCACGTGGCAACATTTTAAGATTTCAGACTTGTTTGCTAGTTAAATTGTCATTTGTACTATTGATTATTTATCTTTGTTAATTAATCTATCTTTTAAATGCTGATAAATCGTGGTTGGCTGCCCATATTACATGTTAAATGTAATGTTTTATGAATATAATTCTACCACGCAGAGGGGGTCACACAGCATAATTTCACACTACACGAAGTTTATACACTTACTGTATTTAAAATAATACTTATTTTTTTGTTATAACAAACTGGAACACGAAATAAACTAGCTTATTACCTATACAGAAAGGGGATTTATACACATTCACTCAGCAATTTGACATGCCTGGCGCATCAAGACATTCTCTGTCTGGATAACATGCCTGTCGCCCTCAATACGTCTGGGCGCAAATTTAAATAACAATACGCTATTTACATATGAATGCGGCTTCATGCTAATTTCTAGCGCCGCTTCCAGGCCTATTCCGTGGTCACAGTAAGGCCAGGGCTACGACACTGAAAAATTTGCATAGCAAAATGACCCGTTTCCTCCGCAGCTAATTTGGTTTCGCTCCATCGAAATCAAGCTGGCCACGGAAGAGACTACCCTCCTTTGTGTTTGTTCATTTGTGTATGGAGAGCCATTTTTGGAGTCTATAATGACTTAGGCTACGCTCTCAGCTAGAGTCCGACGCTGCATTGTACTAGAAATACCTTTTCTGTGACATCGCTGTAGAGCCAACCGGGAACACGTATTCATTTTGAAAATATAGCATTAAAATTAGTATCACCTTTGTGGCCCCCGTGCAGTGGAAAACCTTAATTCTTTCATTTAAAAAGAAATGAAAATTAAAAAAACACGGATCCACCTGTGCACCTATAAAATGGGCACATCAATTTGTCTCAAATATGAATGAATTTTAAGAAACATACGGGATATGATGAACCATTGACTTGACGCCATGATAGTAGGATCTATTAGTTGTTTTATATACAGTGTATATACCGTATTGTCATAATACCAATATTTGTCATAATATATAATGAGTAATATTTAGCAACGTAAATGTGCAGTTCATATGCACAAACGAATACTGATCTTTATGATATTCAGGTTTTTGTACACCACGTATAACATGTTACATAGGAGGTCATACGTGTTGACCTTCATCTATTGTATTTGTTCATTTGTGTATGGAGAGGAGAAACGCCATTAAACGCCATTAAAACTCCATCAGTATTAGGGCGTAGTTCAGGGAACTCACCGGATTGCTATTCCAAGTACTTTGATAATACAGATAATATGTATTAATGGGTCGAGGCGATTGCATTGAAAAACCTAATAAATTATTCATAACAGTTACGTAATCAATCGATAGTGCGGACACTTTTCATTTGCAAACCACCAAAATTCGTGATCTTTTAGCGTTGGAAAAGAAACCACGTGAATAGAGTGCCCTCTCAAGAATAACTACTCTCTGGTAAGGCTTTGCACCCCAGCCTCTTGACTTGTAATGAGTACCGCAGGTTAGTTTGCGAAGCTCCCCTGGTCGGGTAGTATCTCGGGGGTTCTTGCCTAGTAGCTAATTCGCATGGACCGTTGAGCGTTTCTTGGTTTGGGCAAGGATAAAGACAGATCCCCTTCTAAAAACCAATGGCAAGTTTATACATGTACTGAGTATACATTCAACGAAACGGTTACTTTTTATTTATGAATATTTAATTTGCATAAATTTAACTGAGCACCAGTGGTGTTATATGACTTACTGTTATACGGACTGCAGGAGCCCTCCATAATTTTCTCTTGTCATGTAACATTTGCATTTAAATCGAGCTGTAAATTTGTTCCGTAATTCTATCCGAGACAAGTAACCAACTCAGATTCTACATGTATATTGTGATCCTTTCCATGGTGTTTCTAGAATGTCCATGGTGTTCCTTTTGATTTAGCTCGCTGCCCGAGGCCGTTTATCTTGAGCTATTGTGTTGATAATGGTCTCCATTACTCTAGGTAATGGTCGAGGCAACGAACCTTAAACAAAAGGAATACAATGGATAATCTGTGAATAGAAAAGGGCTAGATGTATATAAAATGATAGCATATTGTTTTACACACCTAGTCCAATTGCCGCGTTCAGTCACAATGGCTCATTATGTAAGAAGCGATACAGTGAAATGCAAGATGTCATCCGGTAATACAATGTTTTGGCCCTTTATATTTTCAAAAATTGGCAAAATATTACATTTAACTTTCATTGCCAGTTAGTTCCAACCTAAACACTAAGGTTTGCCTATGATTTACTTGGCATATAAACAGGATAATATTCTTTGAATCCTGAAAAAACATCAGCGCTGTGTTTTATGGAATCGAGAGTAGAGCTAATTAAGGTTGTGTTATCAACAAGGAAATCTTGGTATTTTGCCTCTAGCAAAAATATCAAAGCCACTGAGTGAGCGGCCATAAGAGTAAACCTTCCCGCGCGAATGTATTTTATGATAAAATGTAGAAAATTTCGATTAAAATTATAAAAGATCACATAAATTTGTTAGTAAAATCACGCTTGCATTGCTTCACTTACTCTTGAAAACGGTGGACTTTTAAATATTCAAAATACTTCAAATATTCAAAATTATTTGAATTGTCCTTTACAATGTTCGTCGTCTGCAAAGTATTTATTTCAGCCACTACGGAATATATCACTATGCAGCGATCATGCAATATGTTAAATCTAATCAAAACAGTTGCTCTTGCGGATGCTTAAAGACTAGGCCTCATATGCGCTTGCTTTAGTCAATGCTGTATGAAAAACATTTAAAAAAAAAATATCTTTTTTATCAAATGATAACATCAATATACCAGTGAAACAATACTAGGTATATTTGTTCTCTTGCAAATGTATTTTACACACATATTCCAAATCTGGTCAAGAATATTGTGAAATTTAGGTATTTTGTAATGTAAAATTTTCGTGTTTGTCTGCACCTTAAGACCGTTATGTAAAGGGCTAGTCCGTCATCTGTACGCATGCCCATGTGCTTTGAAAACATTAGAAGTCACTAGAGGTAACACGTGAGGTATTTCAACACTTGTTAGTCAAAGCAACAATGTCGTATTTTTTATATTTCAACTATTCTCCTTTCTTTATTCCATATCCTTCGACTCTCCTATCGTTTTCTCTCCCCTTCTCCTCTCTCTCCTCACCTCCCCTTCTCCCACCTCCCCTCCCTCTCCTCTCCTCTCCTCCCTCTCCTCTCCTCTTCCCTTCTCTTCTCTTCTCTTCTCTTCTCTTTCTCTTCTCTTCTCTTCTCTTCTCTTCTCTTCTCTTCTCTTCTCTTCTCTTCTCTTCTCTTCTCTTCTCTTCTCTTCCCTTCCCTTCCCTTCCCTTCCCTTCCCTTCCCTTCCCTTCCCTTCCCTTCCCTCTCTCCTTTTCTCCACTTCCTTCCATTCTCTTCCCTCCCCTCCTCTTCGTTTCTCTATATATTACCCTTGATTTCACAGAGCAACACTAATAAATAGACAAACGTTAAGATCATAATCGATATTGACTTGTTTTCATGTGTATGCTGCTGATGACTTATGGGTATATCATTGATGAACAAAACAAGAAGAGAAAACCTTTAAAGGTTGAAACCTTTGTCTCATAATAAAAACAAACAAAAAAACACCTCGACGCAAGCAGTTGTCTGTGTGTAATGACTATTACTACAGTAGTTTACAATATTGTTTATTCAAAACGCCCTAAAAGCTTCATTTATCAAGTTAAATTCATTTTAAAAATTCTAACTTTGCATTTTTTTTTATATCAAATTGTAGATGATATTTTCCCTGTTTCAGACACTCACATATAATGACAGTCCAAGTCCAAGATTGAATTAATTAATTAATTAAGTGGATTTTGTTTTTATACTTAATGTGTACAAGAAACGCGCCATTACCTTAACGGACAGTTGTTACTTCTGACGATGTCAACTCGCGATTGATATTGAAACAATATAGTGGATTGTACTTTCCAAAGTAACAATAAACGATGTAGCTCATTTGTCAGATGTAAATCGCTCGTCTCTTACCACTGAAGTATAAAACGTGGTCGTTAAGGCTAAAGATAGGCATCAATTCCGGGGATAATGATAGCAACCACCGTAACCATAGCGATCGATATACATGGTAGGTTTCTTAGTAAAATATACACTTAATATGAAGGTATTTGACCCTGGTATTTGATAATTGTAAAAAAAAGCACTTTGAATATATTGACAATTTCATTTCACCACGAATATACAAATTTACACCCAATCATCTGTGACCTGCTGCCACGAAATGAGCGTAAAGTCGGTAGTTTCTAGGCATCCTGGCTGATGTGTGGATGTCCTTTGTTTCACACGCACCTGTTTAAGCCCATAGTATGTCTCTATGTCCTTGGTGAATGGAGGCACAACGGGACATTCACGAAGGACATACTACTGGCTTGAACAGGTGCGCCGGAAACAAACAACATCAACTTAGCAGGCAGAATGTCTGGAAACTACCAACTTGCGACTTTAGGCTCATTTCGTGGTAGCAGGTACAATTGTTTATAAACAGAGCCATCTCATACCTCATACATATCATCAAGCGAGGTTCTTGCAATTTTATCATCTGTACTGAAGTCGATTATCCTTGCCTTATTGTTCTATTCCAGTTAAAATCCATACACCACTATGGAAGACCTGACCTTAATCTTCCACACGCGGGTGTAGATTTCAAGTAGAGTTACCCATTCAGGTAAACCCCATTTGTAATACACACTCTCTGTTTGGAAGGTTTTATTAAAAAAAAGACTCTCAATATTACACGCGTTTGTAAAATGACTCAAATTCTGAATTATCATGATTATATTTTTTCAACATGATCTGAAGATTATTCGCAGAACATTTACAGAACTACCAAAACGATATCACATAGGACAAAAGCACTGATGCCAAACGATAAGCGTTCCAGCCATGATACTTACTAATACGTCGTATTAAATCCCGTCCTAAAATTCAGCACCAGTCAAGAAATTTTAGTAATAAAGCAGAAATAAATAAAACGTCTGTGTATATTTTCAGTTACAAGAGCAAGCGCACACACAATTCTAAAATATATCTTGTAAGGAAAAAAGAGATAAGATGTTTTTAATTTAAACTAAAATTCATTAGATTATTCAACCACGAGATTAAATTACCAAACCTTAAAACACACAGATCAAGGCGGCTATAGCATGATGAGAAGGAAGAGTTCCAATATCGACAGGGCTGATGTTGAATATAACTTTTGTTATAATGACTTACTGTCGCTTATTATCATTTGCACTTGTATTACTTTAATTATGGAAAATAATAAAAAGTACAAACATGTATAAATGTTTCTCGCAACATGACGTAATTGTTTCAGAAGATGCCGTATTAAATTGTTTTGTAAAGGTCATTCCCTTTTTATAGAACTGTTTTCCATATATAGCAATATAAATCAGTCAGCATGTATTTGTCAACATGTGCTTAAGTTTGGACCTGATCATTGCAGTGTTGACGAGTACATTGAGCGATTGGATTTTGATGATGAAATATGTCTACGACAGACTTGCATTAGGGAATAATAATTATGGGAATTGTCAGGCGCTTGTAGTTTAAAGCTATGCCATCGCGTATCGTGGAACAACCGAGTGGTACGAAAACGCGCACTGTACGCGTTGCTGATTGCGGACATCTTTAGCACCCCAGTATCGCAATGGCGGTACGCATGAGTATCTCCAACCAATTTCTGATTCTCGGCCTCTTGTTTTTATTCAGGCACCGTAGTGTGTAAACGACAACCAACCACGTTTAGTCAGAAACCTTTTTGCACACACCACAAATTGGTTAAATGTAATCCCTGCATACAGTATTATTATTGTGCCAATTATGTGATAAATTGGTCCTTTTCCACACTCTTTCGTATTGATGTATTCTGGGTTAAATACGCAAAAAGGAGTACGGAAAGTACAGAAATTGTCGATTAGAACGTATGCCATAATTATCTTAGGAAACACCAGCAATTAAACCAATAGCGTCCATTACCTTGTTCTTAGAAAAATGTTGCATACTTAACTCCGCTAAAATGCCGTATGATATCAAATCTAGAAAGTTTGTGCCATCATGAATATTTCAAAGGACGGTTAATTCTTAATTCTTCCCACGTGGGTGTCGACTGCAGACGACAAGTTTTCAAATTCTTTTAATTTAAACATTTTAAATGTTTATGACCATTTTTGGAATCAGCATGAAAATGCATTAAAATGAGTACAAACAAGCCTAGTATTGATTTAGTTGTTCTTAAAATAACTCTTGATATTTTGAGAAAATGTCTCAAAACTTGGGAATGCGATGTTGAAGCCTATGGCTAGCAGGCACAGCATTAATATTTCAGGCAGGCTGGGTTTGGTTTGAATATTTTATGGATTGCAATGTAGATTGCGGATTACATATAGAAATCGTCAAGCGTCGGAATGAAATTTCCTTAACTCTTTCGACTGCAGACGACAATACTAGTCACAAATATCAGAATTGTAAATTTTCATGACCATATATTTGAAATCAGCATGGAAAATTCATTAAAATGAATACAAACAAACCTAGTACTAGTTCAGTGGTTCTTGAGATAGCTCTTGATATTTTGAGAAAATAACTGTGACTTATGTTGAATCTTTTGGCTAACACGCAGAGAATTAAGGTGGCACAATATGGCTTACAGTATATAGAGGCCACTTTGACAAAAGATGTCTATCATGTCTATATACCGGTAAATGAATTGGTTGTGATTTTTTACCCCAAAATACCAATATTAAAATAACTATATAACTCCAAAATGATATTAATTACAAACTTCATATTTATTTTAGAGAATAATTTAAATTCAAATCTGTTTACAAAATATTGCATCTTTAATTATTGATGCTATATTTTGGGGAAAATGCTGTAGCATATCATCCACTCAGACACACATATTGCAACGTTCAGTACTGCAGTACGTGCTCCCTCGAAAAGAGTTCACATTGAAGGTTAGGGTTTATTTTGATATTTGATTCTTGGTTTATATTATTAGGTCATACAAGTGGCATTCCCTGACCTTATTGCAGGCGGCATAAACATAACAAACTTGATATTTATATTTCAATGCAAGTTTATAATTGATAATACAGCACATGCGTTCATACCTGTACCATCCGTTTATTTTTCAGTGTACGTGTATGAATAGAAAGGGTCCAAGTCCAACACAAATATCATTTTCAAAATCCTTCAGCAACTGTAAATAAACATCGGTTCCAGACTGCGTAAAATGATATGCTATAAGGAGGGTGGCAATGTCAGGACTAAAGGTACACACGACAGCCATTGACAGTTATCCCTTCTATAGAAGAGCACTATTTTATTTTCCTAATGCATGCCACGTGCTTGTTAACGCGTCCACCGGATATATATGCGGCTGATCTAAAAGTATCTTTGACCATCATGGTGAGGAATAATTGATAGATTTAGGCTACTATAGAATAGTTCGAAAACTGTAACCATGGTAACAGTTGTTTTATTAAGTAAATGGGATATGTGGGAATTGTTTTTACAAAATTAGTTTTTTGACATTGGTATTACAACACACGTGAATAACATTAGAGGAAGGCGCTTAGGGCTAGTGACCTAACCATGCTGACCTTTAACATTTTGCCAATGAACTCTCACCCTCTTCCAACATGGCGCACATTGTTTAGAGTTGGATACATACAATTGAAGCGTCGTATTCCCAAACGTTCTTAAGACTCAAGTTCCCATAATCATGATAATGAATAATAAGTTCCCTGCTATGACCCAAGCTTACAGACGCACACCGACACCGCCTGGCTAATAATTATTTGGTGCAGAAGGGACACTAAAATGAATACACGGGATCGATACACGTGAATTGCTATGCACGATTTTGATATCAGACGAAAATCTTCTGATACCGGGTTAGAAAATGATGAATATCTCCCGTCATGATTTTTTTCTCAAGAAACCAGATTTGGTCTCATAAACTTGGAAATACGTGTTGAACAGATATGATAGTCGCTAGAATGCGCTTTGAAAATTGGCCGTGCGCTTTGAACTCAAAATTTGACCATTTTATATTGCGTTGGTCCTGTTATGGACTACACAGTTAGCAGCCTAGACACCGATTCTTTAGAAATGCTTAGTCGCGCTGAAAGTCGATCGATACATGTTAAAATCAGCACAATTCAGAGATACACCTTTTTGCTATGAAATTAATTTTCTCGGTCAAACATAAAGCAATATTTTTTTTTCTTCAGTAATGTCAGTTAAAAACTTGGTGCTTGGATATAATTTTTTTTTACAAATCCTGGTGTTAAAATTAAGCATCAAATTGTGTTTTTAGTGTGATATTTTTGATTTTTATAGGCCTTCATTTTTTAGCGTCTCAAACTAATATAGTTTGCTAAAGAAAGATATTTCCCACCTCTGTAAAGCACATCGTGTGGGTCTATATATTATAGTTTTGTTAGAATTTCCGTTTTTATTTTACCCTTTTTTTTTTTTTTTCAGAAAATGTCTAACTCATTACTTTTGTCTCGAGAGCAACCAACAGAAATAGTCGATATTTCCTTTGTTGTTTATCCAGGTCAATTTTCCATTGAAAGCAAATTGCCCGACCAGCGATTTGGTAGCCCAAATCCCCAATTGAGTGTTCTGGTTAAACATGATCAGTAGGAGCGCTATAGGCCTGGGAATTTCTTTGCTATATTGAAGTTCTAGCAACACTGTAGCCATGCCGGTATTCCTATTAAACCCAGGGATATCGATCCACAATGCTAGTATTAGCCTTAGATTTCACTCGTTGATTTTGAAAATGGTCAGCCGGCAGTTAAAATAGTGAAATGAAAACGCAAATTCTGACAAAACTATGATATATCGCTCACGGTGATGTGCGTTAGAAAGTTGGGAAAAATCCTTCATTAGCGAACTATCTTACTTTGAAAAGCTAAAAGGTTGATCCAAAAAAAGGCTCGCGGACAGAGTTTAAGCCTATCAAAATCGAAAATCTTACACTAAATGACTAAATTTCACGCCTAAGTTTAACACTAGAATTTGACAAAAAAATACAGTATCAAGCACTACAATTTTTCCTGACATTTACTGAAAAAATGAAAATAATTGCTTTTCATTTGGCCGAGAAAATTAATTTTACATCGAAAAGGTGTAACTAAAAATTTAGCTCATTGGTCGTGCGTCTTGAGCTCGCCACCAAAAAAAGGTGGCGACGTTACATTTTGCCAAAGTCGACTCAAAACAAATGATAATATCTCTGTCAAGCAAGAATGTATTGTCATGCTTGTGGTCTCATTGTATTGCTAAATAAAATGCACTTTCAACCCTGTAAAAAGAAATACTTGAACTTTTTAAATACTGACACTGTGCTTCATAGAATTCAGAATGGGCAGGGTGGCGGTGGTGGGGGATGTGGTGGTGGGGGATGTGGTACACACAAACTCTATGGGATTGGTATTTTAGTGCGTAATTTGCTTCTGTAAAGGCTGTAAATTGGATTTGGACTCTATTTAGCATCTAAAACATTCATCCCTTACAGCTAAACAATTCTATTAATTGTTTTTAATAATTTATGATTGGTTTAGTCTACAAAATACAAACTTTTCCATACAAAACTACCCGTTGTCATATTAAACACTGTAGTAAGTAATGCAGATGTCTTCAAAATCTAAAAGTTACTGTAAAATTTTAATTACTTATCCTATCATAGTCAAAGTATAGATTTTCTGAAGGGAAATTTGACGAGGAATCTAAATATGGACATATTTGTTCTGTATGGGTTAGGGGGAAAATGTTTAGGTTCAAAATATGTTGAATTCTAAAAGAATCTAACATACTTTGGGACACCCTATATTCCGAGATTACCAAACAGCTGTGATTTTGGTTTCTTCCAAAGTCAGTTGGCTCTCCATATCCTCTAACCAAATGAATGTTGTTTACTTCTAGTTTATTACTGTAAGTTGGTAATAAGCAATGCATTGAGTGACCCATTTTTTATCAAAATCTTTTTATTCCACCTGTATAACTTACAGGTCACCCTGTATAATGAGTTGAAATGTATATATTTGAATTTCTTATGCCTTCAGCTTTCCAAAAATGTATACATTTGCTAGTTTAGGGTTGATGATTGTCGAGATAATCTAATTAGAAACCCGGTTGGTGTAAAAGTTCATAATATTTGTCATGTAACGCTAAGGGTGGCGAGTTCAGGACACACGGCCCATTTCAACACCAAATTCGATCGTTTGTATTGCCTCATTAAATGACTGAGTGAGCCTTGCCAAACAAAAGAATCGGTTGTTCAGGCTGCTAACTGTACAGCGTGCAGCGTGTAGTACAGCTGCACTCACTGTAGGCAGTATAAAAGTCGATGACCATTGACCTCAATGGGGTATACAAGCTTAATCACGCACAACCAAGATCGATTACCCGGCTATTGTGAGTAGCCTTAGTTATGTCCCTCGACTAATTATTAGTTTAAAAGAGCTTTAAAGGTTTGAACCAAATGGCTAATCGTGGCTGTGGATTTAACCTACCATGGCGATTCCTGCCATGAAGATATAGGGTCGAAGACACTGTGAGACGTCGTGTTTCCAATCGTTCTTCCCATAATCATGATTTCTCTGTTATGACCCAAGCTTGCAGACGTCATAACAACAAATTGGGTGAATCCCAATGTACATAAAGTCACCCACCTTAACTAGACTAGCCAATCAGCGTCAACATGTATCATTTCCCTGTTTAAACATTATGTTTGACACATGACAATTACTCAGAAAGGAGTATGGGTAGAGTTTGAAGAAAGGAAAGGGGAAGATTTGCTCGTGTCATTTGGTGCCGATCGGAGAAAAGGAATAGCAGAAAATGGCAAAAAACTATATGTAATTTTGCAAGGTAAAACGCAACTTTTCTATAGGCATTGTTGACATATTGCCTTCAGGAAATAAGGTTTCCTACTATGAAGACCTTACTTTTACAACTGTTTGTCTATTTGAAGGTGCATAATTAACCGTAAGACGTCCTGTTTTACAGCCGTGTTCAGCAACTCATCATCACGACACTTGTAAAAAAAACCGTGCCGAGATTGATTAAGGGCTGGGGTATGAACGTTTGGACAGTATTTATTTTGGGACATCAGACATATCGAATTGCATTCTGAATACGAAGAATGTCATTCTGATATCAAATAATTTTGATTTTTGAAATTCGCAATTTAATACACATTTTATGGCAAATCATTAAAATTGATATTTTTGATATTTAACAGTACTTGAAGTAAACTTTATAAATCTGATGATTTATACTTAAAGTGTATGTAGGTGGGATGAAAAGCCGACGATCATTGAAAATTTTGACCTTTCGTATTGAAGATATGGATTTTTTTTCCCAAAACACAAAAAAAAAATAGGTCTTTTGGGAAAAAAAATCCATATCTTCAATATGAAAGGTCAAAATTGTCAATTGAACGTCGGCTTTTCCTCCCTGCTACATACACTTTAAGAATATATCATTAGATTTATATAATTTACTTCGAGGACTGTTATATATCAAACATTTGAAAAATATCAAATTTTTATAATTTGTCATAAAATGTGTATTATATTGTGATTTTCAAAAAATGAAAATTATTTGATATCAGAAAGACATGCTTTGTATTCAGAATGCAATTCGATAGGTCTGAGGTGCTCTCATGTCCTACAAAAATACTGTCGAAACGCAATAAACGCTCATTTTAGATCCCTTAACAGATGACGTCAGACACAAATTGGTCTTTTTATTTTGTCTTTGATCAAAAAATATCTTAAGAAGAATATTGAATGGACTGAAAACAAAGCACACCAAGAAATATCTTAATATTTTGAGCGGTGTTTAAAAGTGAATCGTCAGCAATAAGAAAGCAGTATAATATTGACTTCGATTAAAATACCTGACCATAATGTCAGAAATGTTTTTATGATATTAATTAAATCTTGCGCAATATATAGAATAAGGTCGATATTTTAATGTAATATTATCCGTGGCCTTATTTATTAGATGTGTTTTTAGAACATCATGATCATATCAATATTGGTTTCTAGTTCAATGATAATGGCGCTGGCGATGGACATTATGGATGGGCAGAATTGGTGTCTGCATTCTTTTAAGGGGGTACTACACCCCTCGATAAATTTGTGTATATTTTTGCATTTTTCTCAAAAACTAATAACACAGTGGTAACAAAAGTTTTGTATATTATAGGGGCAAGGAATCTAATTACTACACTGGAATTTCAGTGACCCAAGACAAGCGGTTTGTTATTTATGATAAGAAAAGAGGTACGGCTAGAATGTTCCTCGTTTCCTATCATATTACTGAACCGCTTGTCTTGAGTCACTGACATTTCTGTGTAGTAATTGATTCCTTGCCCCAATAATATACATAACTTTTGTTACCAGTGTGTTATTAGTTTTGAGAAAAATGCAAAAATAGTCACAATTTACCACAGGGTGTAGTACCCCTTAACACAAGAACAAATTCAGCCAGTTTCGATCGCTCATTGCAATAGGTGTACTAGTAACCAACCTAAACATAACAATATCGACTTATTTTTCAGATATATATATGTATAAACGAGTCGTATTACAAGGCGAATTATAATAATTTGAGAATTAATCAATACACTATCATCTAGTGCATAACAAAACATATCAAATTACCAACTTATGGCGACACTTAAATATCAAGTAGCGTCGGTTTTGTTTTTCATTTTGTTCACCTAGTTTTGCTACTCTGTCCATCATTTTGTGTGACGTCACCCATAAAAATAGGTCATTTGACAGTTTTCAATTTTGTTTTCTTGCCAATTGACTTCTTCGGTAAAGTTCATAAGCCTTTGGTGTGACGTAATGTATTATAAGTCCAATACAAATGCTTCATATGAAATATACCAAAAAGTAAGATTGAAAGTACGTCATCAATGGCAATACGCATTCTCGATGCAACTAATTAACTGTACGTGGTCGGTACTGGTTGATTGTAATGCACCCTGAGTGTGTGTCGCAGTTCTGAGAGTACGAGTTGAGAATCTTATCAAAATTGTGTTCCTGGACGCGTATAACGCTTAAAATGCGCGAGAATCGTACTGGACTGTGTTCCAGGATAAGCGGACACAGGAGCTGGCAGGGCGGCCTGCAAATCGTGTTGATCTGACAGTTGTTATTATTTTTTTTCCTGATATGTAGTTAAATAATGTCAACCCCTAAACCTTAATCCAATCACTATAAAATGGAAACTGAACATTAATTTTACAACCAATTTTCGGCCGAAAATAATAATAAAATTCAACTGCAATTTTGCTCGACCAAACGCGCAGCATATAAATCAAATGCGGGGAACATGTGACAAATCCCTTTTTTTTTGGCTTCATTAACCCTAACACCCATAGTTCCCATAAAATACCACGATGAAAACCACTGCGCATGCGTGAATCCCAGGGTCTGCGATGACGCAATCCCCCCAAGTGTTAAATGCTCACGGAATCGCTGCCCGGGGCATCGTTACACGTGTAGCTACCAGTCCGTGATCGTGTGCTTGGCATGCGAGGTGTTTAAGATTCGAATCCCGGAGGTGCCAAGTGACTTCTATCTTCATCTTCTCTCCTTTTTCATTTCTTCATTAACTTCCGATAGCGAAAAGCAGGATTGGGTGTTAGGGTTAATTTTCGTTTAATACTATTGTTGTTGTTGTTTTTTCTATTTGCATATATTTATTTTTCTTTGTATCTAAAAAACCGTTGGTCTTCACTCATCACGCATATCAATCAATCAATATAGCAATCAATCAAGTCCAACTATGCAGCTGTGAATCAACTGCTATGTAAGGAATGTAGCTCAGCAGCTGTAAGCAGTGTGAATCATCATGGAGCATACCAGTATAGTGACTGACATACCTTTGTTATCCTGAACCATATCTGAGGGATTCGTTAACCAAACAATTTACAATTTTAGTCGGCAAACAATATTTAGAGCCGCAAATAAGTTCATCAGGATTGTCGGTAAAATAGAAGGTTTCTTTGTACAAATCCACACATTTGGGTTGATGTTACATACCTCAAAGACAGTTAAAGTTAATGACCATAAAACACGCCATCTGGATATTACCGATAAGAAATAGGGGGCCAAAACACTCAATAGAGACGAGGGGAACTACTTTCTTCTGCATATTTACGACCAAGTCCTAACAGGCCATCTACGCCAGCTCCATCCGGAAGCAGCCGACGATGTGCAGAAATTGGTCAGTCAATTTGAGAAAGTGCTAAGTCTTAGCCCGAAACTGTCATTGAGGTTTATGTAACATCGCCCAAAATGTTTGGATTTGTACAAAGAAACCTTCAAATATCAATATTTAGGGTCTATGCACTGTCAGCAGGACAATTTAGAAGTCTAAACTAGAACCACACCCCGACTTGGTTTTGCCCAGAAAGTCCCATCATATTCTCTTTATTATGATTTTCACTGTGTGCCTAATCCATTTTACTCGAATTCTTTGAATCTACTAGTGTAATTCCATACGATAAGACAGACGCATAAAGCATTAAAATTAATTTGCTCAAGACGAAGTGTAACAGGATGTGCTAGTGTGCATCTGTGCATAGTGCGTATACGCAGTGCATAGTACGCAGAATTATTGTAGCTGAGCGAAAGCGTTTTCAAATACTTTTCTAAAACTAACTCAGTCCATCAGTCTATGCTTCCTATTTAGTATATTTGGTCAAACATATAAATAACAGATGCAGGTGATTTACATTTTTTTTAGATAAATATATTGCATACTTTTGTGCGGAAATTACTATGACGTATTGCCTGTTTATGGAGCATACCATAAGCATGTAAATCAGAAACACGCTGGTAGTGTCCTTAATAAGCTTTGGAAAAACTTACCAAAGTATAGCATTGTATAGTGAACCCAACTTTCATTTTCATTTTCTTTTTACGAAAATTTTCAGACTGCCCCACGATTATTGTAACCAATTTATACTATATATTTCTCAAGAAGACAATCCCTCATTTCAAATATATAGTTTTGGTTTCTCTATTGTTCAGAAACCAAAAATCAAGGGATTAAAATGTGGAGATGAACAGGTATGCAATCATAACACTATTGTGCTGGGAGGACACAAGAGGATATATATAATCAAAAGTATAATGGCCTATAACCATACGTATATAATAGCCTATTGTGCTAACATTTTCATTATCGATATCTATCAACGCGGGCGACTTTTGCCGTAGGTGGCATACTTCCATGACACCATTAAATTACACCCGTGTTCTGAGATTCGTTTGATAAGTTATGCATAGACATCGTTGAGACACAAATGATGGATATATACGAGACCTAGGCCTACATGTAGAAATCGTGTGCATATATTGAGGGGTGGGGGGGGGGGTTTTGTTTATTTGTCTGAAATATAAACGATGCATGATGATGTAGATGATTTGATTATGAATTAGATTATTCCCCGGAAAGCACAACCCATACCTCTTACCTATGTTCCCTCCGCCACCTATATATAACCTCCTCCTCCCCCCTCCCCACACTCGATATCGACTCTTCCCTATTCTTCCACTCCACTCTTGAGCCCCCTCTCCCCTCCTTCCCTTCCCACTTCCAATGCTCTCTCCCCTCTGTTTCTCTTTCTCCCTTACCCTTACCCCCTCCCCCCTCACACACACATACCCTCTTTCCCTTTATGTATAATAGTGTTGATATCAATGAAGTCATAATCTGTCAAGTGGCTATTGTAATGTCTGTGGAAATATTTCGATGGTCTATATATTTTCACAGTGAAATCAGCTTAGGCTAATTCGTAGTCTCAAGTCAATGCTTTCAAACTAAATCAATACTTTCAAATGTAGACTGCTTTGTTCGACTTCTCTGCTCGTGAATATTGCACTGCGAAATTTAAACATTTCTTTTGTATACTTGCCGTCGTTTTATCTTTTCAGTTTCTGTTTCCGTATCCGTATCTGTTTTTGTAAGTCATTGTTATTCTGAAGTGGTAGTCTCCCAGGTGTGACCAATCTTTTATTCTAGCCTTTTGTTAGTTACTGAAAATTTGAAGCTCGTGAATTTCAGTTTTCGTTTTGGTAAGTTATATTGATTTTTTACATAAAACATTGAGATGTGCGGTTGGGTGGTAATCTAGACAAAAGAAGAGTCTAAATTTTACGGTCCTAAATTCGAGGTAAATTGTACGGCTTCAATTAACTTGTGTTTGGTGTATATGCACTTACGCCTAGACGTAAGTGGCTCTTAAAAATAGTCTTGCATTGAAATATATACTAACCATGTTGCCAGGTTATAAGCAAAAGCCTATCATATTGGCCATGAAACGAGCGTCTGAAATAGTCAAATATCTCCCATTGAGGCGCATACAAGTGGTGATTTGGTAATCATGTTTTATATTGAAATGCAATACAAAAGAATTGCATTGGAGCAAAGATAATTTATTCTATTCATTCGTACCAATGGCAAGCTAATCTGATAATTGGTTGGGCCTAGGCATATATGCAAGACTCGGGTTTATTTTAAATGTTTATTTTTGCAGAGCTTATTTTCAGTCTCATCTTCTCTGGTCATACTGATAAATTTCGCAAAGGAGGGGGATGAAGGAAGGGAGGGAGGGGATACTTGAGACTGAACAAGTGAGAGTGGGAGGGGGTGAGGAAGAAAGTGAGGAGAGGGAGAAACGGAAAGACTAGAAAGAGAAGAACTCGAGAGGAAAGAGAAGGGACCGGGGAGAGAGTGGGGAGACTGATCATTCGGAGGGGGGGGGGGGGAAGGAGGAAGCAAAATAGGGTGATAGACGAGGGAAGGGCAACACTGCGGCCCTGCACATGTGTATTGGGGTGCGACATGCTCATAGGCGGACCTTTTATGATTTAAGGGCTTATTTTCAACGTTTTTACAGAAAAAAGTGGACCTTTTCATTGGGATTGGCATTTTGTAATAATGTGAATCAATAACTGTGTCAAAGACTAGAGGGCGCTAGACCACAAAAAATACCGGTGTTAACACCCATGACACCGGTGATCCATAACCTTGTCTCTCCAGCCTTTATTGACACAGGCATCCACGCCTATTGAAATAAGCTGATTGGTACTTCAAAGTTAACAATGAAGTCAGATTACAGTAAACTTACTGAATCCCTTGCGTTTTCGTACCTGAACAATAGACTTACGGAAACTGAAAAGATAAAAAGACCCTTAGAGTAGGTAACTTCAAATCAAATAATTTTACGATCCACACCACTTATAAGAAACTGAAACCAAAACCGAAACTGACTGACACAAATGTTCGGTTTTAAACAAAAGGTAGAAACAATGAGTTCGATATCTTATGATTCAAGTGGTTAGGCAGGACAATAGGAAACCACGTGACCAAAACCAAAACCAAAACTAAAACTATATATTTGAAATGAGGCAATGAGCCGTACTTTGTGTTTAGCCTACTATAAGACCTTCGCATATCAAATTATCCGTGGTTAGGAAAGCAATGCTTACAAAATACACCTATCACTAGGATCCACAACATGCTCATCTATCAAGGCATAGTTCTTTAACCCCAATACATTTACACATTCATTGAATGACCTTTGAAAATTCGGATACAAAAACTCATGCTCTCCAACTTGAGGTCAACTTTTGCACTATGATTGCTTTATTGAGGTTATTGAACTATGCCATTGGGATGAGGTCATTGTGGTCCAAATGAACGTATACCAACGTAGCAGACAATGTTTTGCTAAAGATTAAGTGAAAAAGATTTAAAAAAAAGCGATATCGCTATCACATTTGTCCTAATGCATTGTGGGTTGTTTTGGTAATTTCTGTTATACCTGAACTCAGACGTGTCTGAACATTTTATTTTTATGTGCTTTAAATTTTTTGCTTAAACTCTTTTGTATTAATAATTAAAACC
This sequence comes from Amphiura filiformis, assembly GCF_039555335.1. NCBI lineage: Eukaryota > Metazoa > Echinodermata > Ophiuroidea > Amphilepidida > Amphiuridae > Amphiura > Amphiura filiformis. The sequence goes on along the minus strand of NC_092645.1, from coordinate 65,230,408 downwards.
AAAAACACAAAAAAATTAGCTACTTTAAGAAATATATTATTTAAAATATTTTGAAAGATAACATGATTACAATAATATTATGAATAATTAATAATTAAAGCAATTTTCAGATTGGTCAGAGTTTAGTGGACCAAAACTGTCCCACAATGCATTGCAAATTTCATCCAAAATCGCTAATTCCTGGATCAGCATATCTATTAACCCTTTCGGTAAATCCCATAAGCCTTTGCGAGAACACCTGAGATGACGTAATTTGACGTCAGTACGCGTCACGCCGTTTCGCGAACATACTGACTGCACACTGCAAGTCGGGATGACACCACATCTCAATTGTACTCGCAAAGGCTTATGGGATTTACCAAAAAGGTCAATTATTTTGTGCTGCTAACAGATTGAACTTTGAACCTGCGGTGCTGCTAAAAATGATGCTTAAAATAATTTATATATCGAGGCGTTAACGCAAGAAGGCCCTATCTGCAATAGCTGCCCTGTAGACATTTGACAATTTCTGCATTGTATATTGTACACAACTAGAAATGTGACACCTGGCAGCTACTGCAGATAGGACCTTCTTACATTACGTTCTCGATTATAAAGAATGAACACCATATCCATAAGATAAAAGCTCCTGCGTGAGTTTATTCAGCAGATTAAAGTGGCCATGATATTTATGAGGTGGCTTAAATACTGTATTTGAGACAAATAATTAAAAAAAGATTTTTAAAAGACATACTTTAACACCTTCCCACAATGCACAGCGTTGCACAGAATGAATAAATCGCCCATCAAGACCATTTCACAATTCCCATGATTCATTGCGTCAGATTTGATTGATGCAATTAAATACGTTACAACAATAGGCATTGGTACTTTAGAATTATAATGCTTTAGCGTCATGTGCGAGTAAAGCGTGAGGCGGATGTTATTATCACGTGTTCGGTTGAGGGTTTCTGGGAAGATGACAAAATATTTATGAAGAGCTTGTTTCCAAACCATGTTAAGTCTACATCCCAATGTTTCTCATTTACGTGTGTGATACAATCACAAATACTTTGACAAGTTTGACATTAGCAACAATGCTATTATTTACCACAAATATGCTGCTAAAAAATATGCAGACTATTGTTCTCATTTGGGAAACAAAGGCCTCACACAGTTTTGTTACTGTGCATCCATCCACTGTTTGCTTTGTGATGGTGCATTCAACTGAAATTACTTTACCTATTGCGTCATAATCCATTGCAATATCGCACAGGTAAATCAGACACATGTTTTTGTGGACTCAACATGGTTTGGAAACAAGCTCTTCGTTATGTATAATTCCCAATGCAGTACCACTTGATCACATCCCAGAATTCATAACACCAGAAGTAAATATTCTTCCACGACAGCAGACGACAATAATTCAAGAGAATTTATGACGTCACATGTTATGAATATTGGGATATGATTAAATAGTAAGTACAAGGAGATAGTTAAAGATATTGCACTTACCCTGGCAGCGGTGGAAGAATTTGGTTTTTCCATCAGATCCCATAGCTTCTTCCTCTTATCAGCCGCACACCCAGTACCAAAGTCTTCTTCACTCCTATCATTGAGACTCTCGTTAATCCTGTGTTGTTCTTCGTTCACCTGATCCTTCTTTGCATGGTACTTATGTTGACAACATGTTTCTAAATAAAGCTCATCAATGCCCCAATAGTCTAAATCATCACTGAACGACACAGGGCACATATCTTCAATTAAGTGTAGCTTTCCGGTTCTGTAAAAATTCAAAATAGCTAAGAAAGAATTGGGATGTCGATCAAAGAAGTACTCGTTGTCCGCAAACACATAATCATCACACAATGCCATGATAGTTTCGTGTGTAGTACTCTCATGTAACTTCCCCAATCTTGAGCGAGGTAATCTCCCCAATGTCCTCCATAATACCTCGTGTCTTATACCACCGACATTTACAATCACCCGTCTACTTTGAGCCCTTCTTCGCACAATTAATGCCGAATCAGGTATTCCAAATCTGACAGTCTCGTGATCTCTCGCACTTGTTGCGAGACTTCGACATTGACTTCCGGAACGATCACTTTTGTCCATAGATGCAGTGCTGAGGTTATCCACATCCTTATCAAGGAATCTTCCGGGTGCTTGGGTTTCTGTCTCCAGCATGTTGCCTAAGAAGATCTGCCGAAGTGCTTGTTTTCTAGTGACCACTTCCGGTCCAGCCGCGAAGGCAGAGCTCGTTATGTTGTAATAAGCCACATTTAAATGATGACCGGTCCCTCATCAAGACAAGAAATTCTATAATAAAAAATAAATGAAATAACGATTGAAATGAAAATGAAATTATAATAAATCAAGCCATCGTTCGTTCGGGGGTTTCAAACTGAAAAAGAAATTAATCAAAATGGTTGAAGTCCAAACTTTTGGGGACGTTTAAGGAACGTCCCCCGGATATGTTACGTTGTGTCAAAGGATATGAAAAACTGTAGATATGGTTTCAAATTGTCTTGCAACCTGTTTATATGCAAGACTCTTGCAAATATTATACACAACGTTGCAACAAGAAGTTCAGTACATTTTTCTTGTAATTAAGTGCTTATCTTATAGCACTCGTCACACAGTGAAGTGATTCCGTGAATGTATAATTTCAATGTTTTGATGCTGCCCTCAGCATGGGCCTCAAACAGGTGTCTTATCGGATCTTCCTAACGTTTAAGATAAGCGATACGTATAGCAGTACTATTGCAAGTGCGATTACATACGTCTTACCATCTGGAGAGAGTTTAAGCCTGTATGTGAAGATATCCTCCAAGTTTTAGTATCTAAGTTGCTTTCTACATGTACTTTGATATATGCACATCACATCTAACAAGTTGCACTTACGTAACTATACATTAAGGATGTGTCAAGGGTCAGAGGTCACAGATACAGGGTGTACATGACGATATCAATCCAACTTTTGGTTTCTCTACACAATGCATTCCTTCACGTGTATTGAGTGAAACATACAAGCACAGGCTTACAGGTACATGTTTGAACTACGACTGTGAACAAATACAGCCTTGTTAAGTACAACATGCACTTAATGTACTATTCAGCTTCTGTTTGCTGTAGGTAATGTGTTATTGGTGAATCACAATACATGACATGCGTTGATCGATGAAGTAGTATACTTTGTGGTGTATCACTGTTTGCGGTATAACAAGACCAGTGTTTAATACTATATCACATGCGTTTAGTGTGTGATTCTGATTTTAAACCATGACATTAACGCGCTATAAATGTATTGAAAAAACAATCTTTTTCTGTGGTGATACCGTGTTTCACAAAATAAGTTTTCAGACTATGATAAATGCGTTAATTCTCCTTTGATGTTTGACAATTCCCGTATGTTTAAGTTGTTTTAAACCAGTTTTCAAGAGAGTTTTCGTTTTGACCAAGTACATGCGTTGACGTGGTGTTGTTAATATTGCTATGTTAGATATACGGTGTCACAATCAAACGTTTTTATACATTTCATGCGTTGAATTGTCTAATTTGTGAATGTATATACACTTGAGGTTTCTTGCACATTGCATGCGTTGTTTCTACTATTGTGTGTGACAGTGTTTCTTATCTGTTTCTAGTGACAACATACACGAACAGTACAAATGTCTACATGTAGGTTTATTTACACACTATACAACGAGGATGCCTATTCATCCATTGTGTTACTATATCAAGCATTAGTTAGCAGTAGCAACAGGCGTAGCAGAACATAGACCCACGGTCTTAGAATAGCAGTGTGAGTTCAACGTAGAGCAAGCCCGCAGCCCAGATATGCTTTGAGTGACTACTGGTGTACTAATGTCCTTCGTTTATAATAACGAGCAGACGAACTATTGCTGACGGACATATACGAGCAATCAATCAATCACGCAATCATTCAATCACGAAACCAATCATGTTCTTGACTACAACACGAATTCCCCCCGTTCCTGTCATTCCTACCGCCTATCGTCATAATATCGGTCGTATCCATGGTGATGACGTAATCAAGACGCCACAACTTCACAATGGGGTCATTCCAGTGTTCTGTTCATGACTTGGTATTGTTGGTAGAACCGTCGTAATGATTGAGGCCGACTGTAGCGTAAAATAGGAAAGAAACAAGGAAGAAATTAGGAATGACGTCATTAGTTAAACGCTTACTAGTAATATACGAACTCATGCTCTGTATTACGTATAAGAACTGTGTGACCAGATCGACAGAATCCCCCATTTTATCTTATCTTATGAAAATGAAGATTTTTGCATGAGAAGAACGCTCATATTTTTACATAATTTATTTTTTATTTCACAGTATTGACAACAGCACAAAAAATATGCAAGAACAATAAGCAATCAAGCGATATCACACAAGGAACAAACAACCAAATCAGGATGACCCATGAAGTTGGCTGAATATGCCAACTTATTTCCAAATCATAAAATCATCTCTCTATAGTTGTCGAGACGAACCCTGAATATCCATAGGAAATACATAATCATCTTTTTACTCCTGGATGTTGAGACGAACCCTGGATATCCATAGGAAATACATAATCATCTTTTTACTCCTGGATGTTGAGACGAACCCTGAATATCCATAGGAAATACATAATCATCTTTTTACTCCTGGATGTTGAGACGAACCCTGGATATCCATATGAAATACATAATCATCTTTTTACTCCTGGATGTTGAGACGAACCCTGAATATCCATAGGAAATACATAATCATCTTTTTACTCCTGGATGTTGAGACGAGCCCTGAATATCCATTGGAAATACATAATCATCTTTTTACTCCTGGATGTTGAGACGAGCCCTGAATATCCATAGGAAATACATAATCATCTTTTTACTCCTGGATGTTGAGACGAACCCTGGATATCCATAGGAAATACATAATCATCTTTTTACTCCTGGATGTTGAGACGAACCCTGAATATCCATTGGAAATACATAATCATCTTTTTACTCCTGGATGTTGAGACGAACCCTGAATATCCATTGGAAATACATAATCATCTTTTTACTCCTGGATGTTGAGACGAACCCTGAATATCTATAGGAAATACATAATCGTCTTTTTACTCCTGGATGTTGAGACGAACCCTGAATATCCATAGGAAATACATAATCATCTTTTTACTCCTGGATGTCGAGACGAACCCTGAATATCCATTGGAAATACATAATCATCTTTTTACTCCTGGATGTTGAGACGAACCCTGAATATCCATAGCAAATACATAATCATCTTTTTACTCCTGGATGTTGAGACGAACCCTGAATATCCATAGGAAATACATAATCATCTTTTTACTCCTGGATGTTGAGACGAACCCTGGATATCCATAGGAAATACATAATCATCTTTTTACTCCTGGATGTTGAGACGAACCCTGGATATCCATTGGAAATACATAATCATCTTTGTACTCCTGGATGTTGAGACGAACCCTGAATATCCATTGGAAATACATAATCATCTTTTTACTCCTGGATGTTGAGACGAACCCTGAATATCCATAGGAAATACATAATCATCTTTTTACTCCTGGATGTTGAGACGAACCCTGGATATCCATTGGAAATACATAATCATCTTTTTACTCCTGGATGTTGAGACGAACCCTGGATATCCATAGGAAATACATAATCATCTTTGTCCTCCTGGATGTTGAGACGAACCCTGAATATCCATTGGAAATACATAATCATCTTTTTACTCCTGGATGTTGAGACGAACCCTGAATATCCATTGGAAATACATAATCATCTTTTTACTCCTGGATGTTGAGACGAACCCTGAATATCCATTGGAAATACATAATCATCTTTTTACTCCTGGATGTTGAGACGAACCCTGAATATCCATTGGAAATACATAATCATCTTTTTACTCCTGGATGTTGAGACGAACCCTGAATATCCATAGGAAATACATAATCATCTTTTTACTCCTGGATGTTGAGACGAGCCCTGAATATCCATTGAAATACATAATCATCTTTTTACTCCTGGATGTTGAGACGAACCCTGAATATCCATAGGAAATACATAATCATCTTTTTACTCCTGGATGTTGAGACGAGCCCTGAATATCCATTGGAAATACATAATCATCTTTTTACTCCTGGATGTTGAGACGAACCCTGAATATCCATTGGAAATACATAATCATCTTTTTACTCCTGGATGTTGAGACGAACCCTGAATATCCATTGGAAATACATAATCATCTTTTTACTCCTGGATGTTGAGACGAACCCTGAATATCCATAGGAAATACATAATCATCTTTTTACTCCTGGATGTTGAGACGAACCCTGAATATCCATTGGAAATACATAATCATCTTTTTACTCCTGGATGTTGAGACGAACCCTGAATATCCATTGGAAATACATAATCATCTTTTTACTCCTGGATGTTGAGACGAACCCTGAATATCCATTGGAAATACATAATCATCTTTTTACTCCTGGATGTTGAGACGAACCCTGGATATCCATTGGAAATACATAATCATCTTTTTACTCCTGGATGTTGAGACGAACCCTGGATATCCATAGGAAATACATAATCATCTTTTTACTCCTGGATGTTGAGACGAACCCTGAATATCTATAGGAAATACACAATCATCTTTTTACTCCTGGATGTTGAGACGAACCCTGAATATCCATTGGAAATACATAATCATCTTTTTACTCCTGGATGTTGAGACGAACCCTGGATATCCATAGGAAATACATAATCATCTTTTTACTCCTGGATGTTGAGACGAACCCTGAATATCCATAGGAAATACATAATCATCTTTGTACTCCTGGATGTTGAGACGAACCCTGAATATCCATAGCAAATACATAATCATCTTTTTACTCCTGGATGTTGAGACGAACCCTGAATATCTATAGGAAATACATAATCATCTTTTTACTCCTGGATGTTGAGACGAACCCTGAATATCCATTGGAAATACATAATCATCTTTTTACTCCTGAATGTTGAGACGAACCCTGAATATCCATTGGAAATACATAATCATCTTTTTACTCCTGGATGTTGAGACGAACCCTGGATATCCATAGGAAATACATAATCATCTTTTTACTCCTGGATGTTGAGACGAGCCCTGAATATCCATAGGAAATACATAATCATCTTTTTACTCCTGGATGTTGAGACGAACCCTGAATATCCATAGCAAATACATAATCATCTTTTTACTCCTGGATGTTGAGACGAACCCTGAATATCCATAGGAAATACATAATCATCTTTTTACTCCTGGATGTTGAGACGAACCCTGAATATCCATAGGAAATACATAATCATCTTTTTACTCCTGGATGTTGAGACGAACCCTGAATATCTATAGGAAATACATAATCATCTTTTTACTCCTGGATGTTGAGACGAACCCTGAATATCCATTGGAAATACATAATCATCTTTTTACTCCTGAATGTTGAGACGAACCCTGAATATCCATTGGAAATACATAATCATCTTTTTACTCCTGGATGTTGAGACGAACCCTGGATATCCATTGGAAATACATAATCATCTTTTTACTCTGAATGTTGAGACGAACCCTGAATATCCATTGGAAATACATAATCATCTTTTTACTCCTGGATGTTGAGACGAACCCTGAATATCTATAGGAAATACATAATCATCTTTTTACTCCTGGATGTTGAGACGAACCCTGGATATCCATTGGAAATACATAATCATCTTTTTACTCCTGGATGTTGAGACGAGCCCTGAATATCCATAGGAAATACATAATCATCTTTGTACTCCTGGATGTTGAGACGAACCCTGAATATCCATAGCAAATACACAATCATCTTTTTACTCCTGAATGTTGAGACGAGCCCTGAATATCCATTGGAAATACATAATCATCTTTGTACTCCTGGATGTTGAGACGAACCCTGAATATCTATAGGAAATACATAATCATCTTTGTACTCCTGGATGTTGAGACGAACCCTGAATATCCATAGGAAATACATAATCATCTTTTTACTCCTGGATGTTGAGACGAGCCCTGAATATCCATAGGAAATACATAATCATCTTTTTACTCCTGGATGTTGAGACGAACCCTGAATATCTATAGGAAATACACAATCATCTTTTTACTCCTGGATGTTGAGACGAACCCTGAATATCCATAGCAAATACATAATCATCTTTTTACTCCTGGATGTTGAGACGAACCCTGAATATCCATTGGAAATACATAATCATCTTTTTACTCCTGAATGTTGAGACGAACCCTGAATATCCATAGGAAATACATAATCATCTTTTTACTCCTGGATGTCGAGACGAACCCTGAATATCCATTGGAAATACATAATCATCTTTTTACTCCTGAATGTTGAGACGAGCCCTGAATATCCATAGCAAATACATAATCATCTTTTTACTCCTGAATGTTGAGACGAACCCTGGATATCCATTGGAAATACATAATCATCTTTTTACTCCTGGATGTCGAGACGAACCCTGAATATCCATAGAAAATACATAATCATCTTTGTACTCCTGGATGTTGAGACGAACCCTGGATATCCATAGGAAATACATAATCATCTTTTTACTCCTGGATGTTGAGACGAACCCTGGATATCCATTGGAAATACATAATCATCTTTTACTCCTGGATGTTGAGACGAACCCTGAATATCTATAGGAAATACACAATCATCTTTTTACTCCTGGATGTTGAGACGAACCCTGAATATCCATAGGAAATACATAATCATCTTTTTACTCCTGGATGTTGAGACGAACCCTGGATATCCATTGGAAATACATAATCATCTTTGTACTCCTGGATGTTGAGACGAACCCTGAATATCCATAGGAAATACACAATCATCTTTTTACTCCTGGATGTTGAGACGAACCCTGAATATCCATAGGAAATACATAATCATCTTTTTACTCTGAATGTTGAGACGAACCCTGAATATCCATTGGAAATACATAATCATCTTTTTACTCCTGGATGTTGAGACGAACCCTGGATATCCATTGGAAATACATAATCATCTTTGTACTCCTGGATGTTGAGACGAACCCTGAATATCCATAGGAAATACACAATCATCTTTTTACTCCTGGATGTTGAGACGAACCCTGAATATCCATAGGAAATACATAATCATCTTTTTACTCTGAATGTTGAGACGAACCCTGAATATCCATAGGAAATACATAATCATCTTTTTACTCCTGGATGTTGAGACGAACCCTGGATATCCATAGGAAATACATAATCATCTTTTTACTCCTGGATGTTGAGACGAACCCTGAATATCCATATGAAATACATAATCATCTTTTTACTCCTGGATGTTGAGACGAACCCTGGATATCCATTGGAAATACATAATCATCTTTTTACTCCTGGATGTTGAGACGAACCCTGAATATCCATTGGAAATACATAATCATCTTTTTACTCCTGGATGTTTAGACGAACCCTGAATATCCATAGGAAATACATAATCATCTTTTTACTCCTGGATGTTGAGACGAACCCTGAATATCCATAGGAAATACACAATCATCTTTGTACTCCTGGATGTTGAGACGAACCCTGAATATCCATTGGAAATACATAATCATCTTTTTACTCCTGGATGTTGAGACGAACCCTGAATATCCATTGGAAATACATAATCATCTTTTTACTCCTGGATGTTGAGACGAACCCTGAATATCCATAGGAAATACATAATCATCTTTTTACTCCTGGATGTTGAGACGAACCCTGAATATCCATTGGAAATACATAATCATCTTTTTACTCCTGGATGTTGAGACGAACCCTGAATATCCATTGGAAATACATAATCATCTTTTTACTCCTGGATGTTGAGACGAACCCTGAATATCCATAGGAAATACATAATCATCTTTTTACTCCTGGATGTTGAGACGAACCCTGAATATCCATAGGAAATACATAATCATCTTTTTACTCCTGGATGTTGAGACGAACCCTGAATATCCATAGGAAATACACAATCATCTTTTTACTCCTGGATGTTGAGACGAACCCTGAATATCCATAGGAAATACATAATCATCTTTTTACTCCTGGATGTTGAGACGAACCCTGAATATCCATAGGAAATACATAATCATCTTTTTACTCCTGGATGTTGAGACGAACCCTGAATATCCATTGGAAATACATAATCATCTTTTTACTCCTGGATGTTGAGACGAACCCTGAATATCTATAGGAAATACATAATCATCTTTTTACTCCTGGATGTTGAGACGAACCCTGAATATCCATTGGAAATACATAATCATCTTTTTACTCCTGGATGTTGAGACGAACCCTGGATATCCATAGCAAATACATAATCATCTTTTTACTCCTGGATGTTGAGACGAACCCTGAATATCTATAGGAAATACACAATCATCTTTTTACTCCTGGATGTTGAGACGAGCCCTGAATATCCATTGGAAATACATAATCATCTTTTTACTCCTGGATGTTGAGACGAACCCTGAATATCCATAGGAAATACATAATCATCTTTTTACTCCTGAATGTTGAGACGAACCCTGAATATCCATTGGAAATACATAATCATCTTTTTACTCCTGGATGTTGAGACGAACCCTGAATATCCATAGGAAATACATAATCATCTTTGTACTCCTGGATGTTGAGACGAACCCTGAATATCCATAGGAAATACATAATCATCTTTGTACTCCTGAATGTTGAGACGAGCCCTGAATATCCATTGGAAATACATAATCATCTTTTTACTCCTGAATGTTGAGACGAACCCTGAATATCCATAGGAAATACATAATCATCTTTTTACTCCTGGATGTTGAGACGAACCCTGAATATCCATAGGAAATACATAATCATCTTTTTACTCCTGGATGTTGAGACGAACCCTGAATATCCATTGGAAATACATAATCATCTTTTTACTCCTGGATGTTGAGACGAACCCTGAATATCCATTGGAAATACATAATCATCTTTTTACTCCTGGATGTTGAGACGAACCCTGAATATCCATTGGAAATACATAATCATCTTTTTACTCCTGGATGTTGAGACGAACCCTGAATATCCATTGGAAATACATAATCATCTTTTTACTCCTGGATGTTGAGACGAACCCTGAATATCCATAGGAAATACATAATCATCTTTTTACTCCTGGATGTTGAGACGAGCCCTGAATATCCATTGGAAATACATAATCATCTTTTTACTCCTGGATGTTGAGACGAACCCTGAATATCCATAGGAAATACATAATCATCTTTTTACTCCTGGATGTTGAGACGAGCCCTGAATATCCATTGGAAATACATAATCATCTTTTTACTCCTGGATGTTGAGACGAACCCTGAATATCCATTGGAAATACATAATCATCTTTTTACTCCTGGATGTTGAGACGAACCCTGAATATCCATTGGAAATACATAATCATCTTTTTACTCCTGGATGTTGAGACGAACCCTGAATATCCATAGGAAATACATAATCATCTTTTTACTCCTGGATGTTGAGACGAACCCTGAATATCCATTGGAAATACATAATCATCTTTTTACTCCTGGATGTTGAGACGAACCCTGAATATCCATTGGAAATACATAATCATCTTTTTACTCCTGGATGTTGAGACGAACCCTGAATATCCATTGGAAATACATAATCATCTTTTTTACTCCTGGATGTTGAGACGAACCCTGGATATCCATTGGAAATACATAATCATCTTTTTACTCCTGGATGTTGAGACGAACCCTGGATATCCATAGGAAATACATAATCATCTTTTTACTCCTGGATGTTGAGACGAACCCTGAATATCTATAGGAAATACACAATCATCTTTTTACTCCTGGATGTTGAGACGAACCCTGAATATCCATTGGAAATACATAATCATCTTTTTTACTCCTGGATGTTGAGACGAACCCTGGATATCCATAGGAAATACATAATCATCTTTTTACTCCTGGATGTTGAGACGAGCCCTGAATATCCATAGGAAATACATAATCATCTTTTTACTCCTGGATGTTGAGACGAACCCTGAATATCCATAGGAAATACATAATCATCTTTGTACTCCTGGATGTTGAGACGAACCCTGAATATCCATAGCAAATACATAATCATCTTTTTACTCCTGGATGTTGAGACGAACCCTGAATATCCATTGGAAATACATAATCATCTTTTTACTCCTGGATGTTGAGACGAACCCTGAATATCTATAGGAAATACATAATCATCTTTTTACTCCTGGATGTTGAGACGAACCCTGGATATCCATTGGAAATACATAATCATCTTTTTACTCCTGGATGTTGAGACGAGCCCTGAATATCCATAGGAAATACATAATCATCTTTGTACTCCTGGATGTTGAGACGAACCCTGAATATCCATAGCAAATACACAATCATCTTTTTACTCCTGAATGTTGAGACGAGCCCTGAATATCCATTGGAAATACATAATCATCTTTGTACTCCTGGATGTTGAGACGAACCCTGAATATCTATAGGAAATACATAATCATCTTTGTACTCCTGGATGTTGAGACGAACCCTGAATATCCATAGGAAATACATAATCATCTTTTTACTCCTGGATGTTGAGACGAACCCTGAATATCCATTGGAAATACATAATCATCTTTGTACTCCTGGATGTTGAGACGAGCCCTGAATATCCATAGGAAATACATAATCATCTTTGTACTCCTGGATGTTGAGACGAGCCCTGAATATCCATAGGAAATACATAATCATCTTTTTACTCCTGAATGTTGAGACGAACCATGAATATCCATAGCAAATACACAATCATCTTTTTACTCCTGGATGTTGAGACGAACCCTGAATATCCATTGGAAATACATAATCATCTTTGTACTCCTGGATGTTGAGACGAGCCCTGAATATCCATAGGAAATACATAATCATCTTTTTACTCCTGAATGTTGAGACGAACCATGAATATCCATAGCAAATACACAATCATCTTTTTACTCCTGGATGTTGAGACGAACCCTGAATATCCATAGGAAATACACAATCATCTTTGTACTCCTGGATGTTGAGACGAGCCCTGAATATCCATTGGAAATACATAATCATCTTTTTACTCCTGGATGTTGAGACGAACCCTGAATATCCATAGGAAATACATAATCATCTTTTTACTCCTGGATGTTGAGACGAGCCCTGAATATCCATAGGAAATACATAATCATCTTTTACTCCTGGATGTTGAGACGAACCCTGAATATCTATAGGAAATACACAATCATCTTTTTACTCCTGGATGTTGAGACGAACCCTGAATATCCATAGCAAATACATAATCATCTTTTTACTCCTGGATGTTGAGACGAACCCTGAATATCCATTGGAAATACATAATCATCTTTTTACTCCTGAATGTTGAGACGAACCCTGAATATCCATAGGAAATACATAATCATCTTTTTACTCCTGGATGTCGAGACGAACCCTGAATATCCATTGGAAATACATAATCATCTTTTTACTCCTGAATGTTGAGACGAGCCCTGAATATCCATAGCAAATACATAATCATCTTTTTACTCCTGAATGTTGAGACGAACCCTGGATATCCATTGGAAATACATAATCATCTTTTTACTCCTGGATGTCGAGACGAACCCTGAATATCCATAGGAAATGCATAATCATCTTTGTACTCCTGGATGTTGAGACGAACCCTGGATATCCATAGGAAATACATAATCATCTTTTTACTCCTGGATGTTGAGACGAACCCTGGATATCCATTGGAAATACATAATCATCTTTTTACTCCTGGATGTTGAGACGAACCCTGAATATCCATAGGAAATACATAATCATCTTTTTACTCCTGGATGTTGAGACGAACCCTGAATATCTATAGGAAATACACAATCATCTTTTTACTCCTGGATGTTGAGACGAACCCTGAATATCCATAGGAAATACATAATCATCTTTTTACTCCTGGATGTTGAGACGAACCCTGGATATCCATTGGAAATACATAATCATCTTTGTACTCCTGGATGTTGAGACGAACCCTGAATATCCATAGGAAATACACAATCATCTTTTTACTCCTGGATGTTGAGACGAACCCTGAATATCCATAGGAAATACATAATCATCTTTTTACTCTGAATGTTGAGACGAACCCTGAATATCCATTGGAAATACATAATCATCTTTTTACTCCTGGATGTTGAGACGAACCCTGGATATCCATTGGAAATACATAATCATCTTTGTACTCCTGGATGTTGAGACGAACCCTGAATATCCATAGGAAATACACAATCATCTTTTTACTCCTGGATGTTGAGACGAACCCTGAATATCCATAGGAAATACATAATCATCTTTTTACTCTGAATGTTGAGACGAACCCTGAATATCCATAGGAAATACATAATCATCTTTTTACTCCTGGATGTTGAGACGAACCCTGGATATCCATAGGAAATACATAATCATCTTTTTACTCCTGGATGTTGAGACGAACCCTGGATATCCATTGGAAATACATAATCATCTTTTTACTCCTGGATGTTGAGACGAACCCTGAATATCTATAGGAAATACACAATCATCTTTTTACTCCTGGATGTTGAGACGAACCCTGAATATCCATAGGAAATACATAATCATCTTTTTACTCCTGGATGTTGAGACGAACCCTGGATATCCATTGGAAATACATAATCATCTTTGTACTCCTGGATGTTGAGACGAACCCTGAATATCCATAGGAAATACACAATCATCTTTTTACTCCTGGATGTTGAGACGAACCCTGAATATCCATAGGAAATACATAATCATCTTTTTACTCTGAATGTTGAGACGAACCCTGAATATCCATTGGAAATACATAATCATCTTTTTACTCCTGGATGTTGAGACGAACCCTGGATATCCATTGGAAATACATAATCATCTTTGTACTCCTGGATGTTGAGACGAACCCTGAATATCCATAGGAAATACACAATCATCTTTTTACTCCTGGATGTTGAGACGAACCCTGAATATCCATAGGAAATACATAATCATCTTTTTACTCTGAATGTTGAGACGAACCCTGAATATCCATAGGAAATACATAATCATCTTTTTACTCCTGGATGTTGAGACGAACCCTGGATATCCATAGGAAATACATAATCATCTTTTTACTCCTGGATGTTGAGACGAACCCTGAATATCCATATGAAATACATAATCATCTTTTTACTCCTGGATGTTGAGACGAACCCTGGATATCCATTGGAAATACATAATCATCTTTTTACTCCTGGATGTTGAGACGAACCCTGAATATCCATAGGAAATACATAATCATCTTTGTACTCCTGGATGTTGAGACGAACCCTGAATATCCATAGGAAATACATAATCATCTTTTTACTCCTGGATGTTGAGACGAACCCTGAATATCCATAGGAAATACACAATCATCTTTGTACTCCTGGATGTTGAGACGAACCCTGAATATCCATTGGAAATACATAATCATCTTTTTACTCCTGGATGTTGAGACGAACCCTGAATATCCATTGGAAATACATAATCATCTTTTTACTCCTGGATGTTGAGACGAACCCTGAATATCCATAGGAAATACATAATCATCTTTTTACTCCTGGATGTTGAGACGAACCCTGAATATCCATTGGAAATACATAATCATCTTTTTACTCCTGGATGTTGAGACGAACCCTGAATATCCATTGGAAATACATAATCATCTTTTTACTCCTGGATGTTGAGACGAACCCTGAATATCCATAGGAAATACATAATCATCTTTTTACTCCTGGATGTTGAGACGAACCCTGAATATCCATAGGAAATACATAATCATCTTTTTACTCCTGGATGTTGAGACGAACCCTGAATATCCATAGGAAATACACAATCATCTTTTTACTCCTGGATGTTGAGACGAACCCTGAATATCCATAGGAAATACATAATCATCTTTTTACTCCTGGATGTTGAGACGAACCCTGAATATCCATAGGAAATACATAATCATCTTTTTACTCCTGGATGTTGAGACGAACCCTGAATATCCATAGCAAATACATAATCATCTTTTTACTCCTGGATGTTGAGACGAACCCTGAATATCTATAGGAAATACACAATCATCTTTTTACTCCTGGATGTTGAGACGAGCCCTGAATATCCATTGGAAATACATAATCATCTTTGTACTCCTGGATGTTGAGACGAACCCTGAATATCCATAGGAAATACATAATCATCTTTGTACTCCTGAATGTTGAGACGAGCCCTGAATATCCATTGGAAATACATAATCATCTTTTTACTCCTGAATGTTGAGACGAACCCTGAATATCCATAGGAAATACATAATCATCTTTTTACTCCTGGATGTTGAGACGAACCCTGAATATCCATAGGAAATACATAATCATCTTTTTACTCCTGGATGTTGAGACGAACCCTGAATATCCATTGGAAATACATAATCATCTTTTTACTCCTGGATGTTGAGACGAACCCTGAATATCCATAGGAAATACATAATCATCTTTTTACTCCTGAATGTTGAGACGAACCCTGAATATCCATAGGAAATACATAATCATCTTTTTACTCCTGGATGTTGAGACGAACCCTGAATATCCATTGGAAATACACAATCATCTTTTTACTCCTGGATGTTGAGACGAACCCTGAATATCCATAGCAAATACACAATCATCTTTTTACTCCTGGATGTTGAGACGAGCCCTGAATATCCATAGGAAATACATAATCATCTTTGTACTCCTGGATGTTGAGACGAACCCTGAATATCCATAGGAAATACATAATCATCTTTTTACTCCTGGATGTTGAGACGAACCCTGAATATCCATAGGAAATACATAATCATCTTTTTACTCCTGGATGTTGAGACGAACCCTGAATATCCATTGGAAATACATAATCATCTTTTTACTCCTGGATGTTGAGACGAACCCTGAATATCCATAGGAAATACATAATCATCTTTTTACTCCTGGATGTTGAGACGAACCCTGAATATCCATAGGAAATACATAATCATCTTTTTACTCCTGGATGTTGAGACGAGCCCTGAATATCCATAGGAAATACATAATCATCTTTGTACTCCTGGATGTTGAGACGAACCCTGAATATCCATAGGAAATACATAATCATCTTTTTACTCCTGGATGTTGAGACGAACCCTGAATATCCATTGGAAATACATAATCATCTTTGTACTCCTGGATGTTGAGACGAACCCTGAATATCCATAGGAAATACATAATCATCTTTTTACTCCTGGATGTTGAGACGAACCCTGGATATCCATAGGAAATACATAATCATCTTTGTACTCCTGGATGTTGAGACGAGCCCTGAATATCCATAGGAAATACATAATCATCTTTTTACTCCTGGATGTTGAGACGAACCCTGGATATCCATAGCAAATACACAATCATCTTTTTACTCCTGGATGTTGAGACGAGCCCTGAATATCCATAGGAAATACATAATCATCTTTTTACTCCTGGATGTTGAGACGAACCCTGAATATCCATAGGAAATACATAATCATCTTTTTACTCCTGGATGTTGAGACGAGCCCTGAATATCCATAGGAAATACATAATCATCTTTGTACTCCTGGATGTTGAGACGAACCCTGAATATCCATAGGAAATACATAATCATCTTTGTACTCCTGGATGTTGAGACGAGCCCTGAATATCCATAGGAAATACATAATCATCTTTTTACTCCTGGATGTTGAGACGAACCCTGGATATCCATAGCAAATACACAATCATCTTTTTACTCCTGGATGTTGAGACGAGCCCTGAATATCCATAGGAAATACATAATCTTTTTACTCCTGGATGTTGAGACGAACCCTGAATATCCATAGGAAATACATAATCATCTTTTTACTCCTGGATGTTGAGACGAACCCTGAATATCCATAGCAAATACATAATCATCTTTTTACTCCTGGATGTTGAGACGAGCCCTGAATATCCATAGGAAATACATAATCATCTTTGTACTCCTGGATGTTGAGACGAACCCTGAATATCCATAGGAAATACATAATCATCTTTTTACTCCTGGATGTTGAGACGAGCCCTGAATATCCATTGGAAATACATAATCATCTTTTTACTCCTGGATGTTGAGACGAACCCTGAATATCCATAGGAAATACATAATCATCTTTTTACTCCTGGATGTTGAGACGAACCCTGAATATCCATAGGAAATACATAATCATCTTTGTACTCCTGGATGTTGAGACGAGCCCTGAATATCCATTGGAAATACATAATCATCTTTTTACTCCTGGATGTTGAGACGAACCCTGAATATCCATAGGAAATACATAATCATCTTTTTACTCCTGGATGTTGAGACGAACCCTGAATATCCATAGGAAATACATAATCATCTTTTTACTCCTGGATGTTGAGACGAGCCCTGAATATCCATTGGAAATACATAATCATCTTTTTACTCCTGAATGTTGAGACGAGCCCTGAATATCCATAGGAAATACATAATCATCTTTTTACTCCTGGATGTTGAGACGAGCCCTGAATATCCATAGGAAATACATAATCATCTTTGTACTCCTGGATGTTGAGACGAACCCTGAATATCTATAGGAAATACATAATCATCTTTGTACTCCTGG
The DNA here is from genome assembly GCF_039555335.1 of Amphiura filiformis. Taxonomy (NCBI): domain Eukaryota; kingdom Metazoa; phylum Echinodermata; class Ophiuroidea; order Amphilepidida; family Amphiuridae; genus Amphiura; species Amphiura filiformis. The sequence continues at coordinate 65,211,549 of NC_092645.1, read as the reverse complement.
ATGTTGAGACGAACCCTGAATATCCATAGCAAATACATAATCATCTTTTTACTCCTGGATGTTGAGACGAACCCTGAATATCCATAGCAAATACATAATCATCTTTTTACTCCTGGATGTTGAGACGAACCCTGAATATCCATAGGAAATACATAATCATCTTTGTACTCCTGGATGTTGAGACGAACCCTGAATATCCATAGCAAATACATAATCATCTTTTTACTCCTGGATGTTGAGACGAACCCTGAATATCCATAGGAAATACATAATCATCTTTGTACTCCTGGATGTTGAGACGAACCCTGAATATCCATAGGAAATACATAATCATCTTTTTACTCCTGGATGTTGAGACGAACCCTGGATATCCATAGCAAATACACAATCATCTTTTTACTCCTGGATGTTGAGACGAGCCCTGAATATCCATAGGAAATACATAATCATCTTTTTACTCCTGGATGTTGAGACGAACCCTGAATATCCATAGGAAATACATAATCATCTTTTTACTCCTGGATGTTGAGACGAACCCTGGATATCCATTGGAAATACATAATCATCTTTTTACTCCTGGATGTTGAGACGAACCCTGAATATCCATAGGAAATACATAATCATCTTTGTACTCCTGGATGTTGAGACGAACCCTGAATATCCATAGCAAATACATAATCATCTTTTTACTCCTGGATGTTGAGACGAGCCCTGAATATCCATAGGAAATACATAATCATCTTTTTACTCCTGAATGTTGAGACGAACCCTGAATATCCATAGCAAATACATAATCATCTTTTTACTCCTGGATGTTGAGACGAGCCCTGAATATCCATAGGAAATACATAATCATCTTTGTACTCCTGGATGTTGAGACGAACCCTGAATATCCATAGGAAATACATAATCATCTTTTTACTCCTGGATGTTGAGACGAACCCTGAATATCCATAGGAAATACACAATCATCTTTTTACTCCTGAATGTTGAGACGAACCCTGAATATCCATTGAAATACATAATCATCTTTTTACTCCTGGATGTTGAGACGAACCCTGAATATCCATTGGAAATACATAATCATCTTTTTACTCCTGGATGTTGAGACGAGCCCTGAATATCCATTGGAAATACATAATCATCTTTTTACTCCTGGATGTTGAGACGAACCCTGAATATCCATAGGAAATACATAATCATCTTTTTACTCCTGGATGTTGAGACGAACCCTGAATATCCATAGGAAATACATAATCATCTTTTTACTCCTGGATGTTGAGACGAACCCTGAATATCTATAGGAAATACATAATCATCTTTGTACTCCTGGATGTTGAGACGAGCCCTGAATATCCATTGGAAATACATAATCATCTTTTTACTCCTGGATGTTGAGACGAACCCTGGATATCCATTGGAAATACATAATCATCTTTTTACTCCTGGATGTTGAGACGAACCCTGAATATCCATTGGAAATACATAATCATCTTTTTTACTCCTGGATGTTGAGACGAACCCTGAATATCCATAGGAAATACATAATCATCTTTTTACTCCTGGATGTTGAGACGAACCCTGAATATCCATTGGAAATACATAATCATCTTTGTACTCCTGAATGTTGAGACGAACCCTGAATATCCATTGGAAATACATAATCATCTTTGTACTCCTGAATGTTGAGACGAACCCTGAATATCCATTGGAAATACATAATCATCTTTTTACTCTGAATGTTGACATAACATTTTAGCTAGATGGAGATGCTAGCGTCTGTGAATATCACACAACTATTCTCTATTTATACATTTTGCACATTTAGTGTTTATCGAAGCTAGTTTTCTTAACGCTTTGATGCTAGCCATGGGCTTCAACATTAAAAGTTTTGGGATTTATAAAAATATCAAGAACTATTTTCAGAGCCCCCGAACCAATACTAGGCTTGTTTGTACTCATTTTAATGCATTTTTCATGCTTATTCCAAATATGGTCATGAAAATTATCAATTTTGAAATTATTGATTTTTTAAAGTTTGAAACTTGTCGTCTGCAGTCGATGAGCGCGAGTTGAGAGGTGACTAATAATTTTTCGATCATTTGCCTCAAACGTCTATTGTATTTTGATATAATTAAGACTAAGTGATGATGTAATAATTGAACAGAATTGACAGTAACTGCTTAAGTTGCACGATAACAGGTTTGTTTTGTATGTAAATGTGTAAGGCCGTGTAAAATTAATATTTTGGTTCTCGTCCCTCCCTCCTCAATTTCTGGGATTTGTCAGATTTTTTTTTTTTTTTAGATTTTTCAATTTTTAAGACTTTGGAATGATTTATGAAATATTCATACATATAAATAAGTTTATTAGAGAACAAGCATCACTTCCAAGTCTTTTTGTTGTACTCTAGGGGGTTTATCCCTCAGAATCTCACATTTGAAAAAAAAAAGGGCCTCATCGTTTCCCCGAGCACTGTTGGAGAAGACCGAAAACTACTGACAATGCTAATTTTACATTGGAAAAAAAACAAAAAAACAAAAAAAACACCTCCCTCCCTCATCAATTCATGAAAATCCTCTGGACGAGAACCAAAACATTAATTTTATACGGCCTAATCCTCAAACGACCGAAATCCAACAGAGTCAATCTAATTATAATTGGTGTCACCTGATGCTTAAAGCACCTCTATTTTGAGTGATTCTATTGAGGAGCTAAACAAGTCACAAACAATATGATTAAGCAATTATGAAGGGTTCACTAGTTATAAATTTTACCCTGTTTTTTTTAAATAATCAAAAGTTTTGTATGAAATTAAGCAACATAAAGCAAAGTTAATACTAACGTACGCTTTTCAACCTTTGCGTAACCGATGACGAAGAATTTTCTTTCTTTCTTTCTTTCTTTCTTTGATTCTTCTGTCTTTCTTTGATTCTTCTTTCTTTCTTTCTTTCTTTTTCTTTTTCTTCCTTTCTTTCTTTCTTTCTTTCTTTCTTTGATTCTTCTGTCTTTCTTTGATTCTTCTTTCTTTCTTTCTCTCTCTTTCTTTCTTTCTTTCTTTCTTTCTTTCTTTCTTTCTTTCTTTCTTTCTTTTCTTTCTTTCTTTCTTTCTTTCTTTTTTTTCTTTCTTTTTTCTTTCTTTCTTTCTTTCTTTCTTTCTTTCGAGTCCGAGTCATTTGTAACTTGAGTCTCAAGTCGAGTCACAAATAAATCATAAATTGTCAAGTGCACAGATTCTTGTGTCGATTTAATTTATGCCTAAACATGTTTGAAAATATAAATTGTGTTTGACCTGCACATAAAACCGTTTTTAACAGTCAGATACTTCTTTCTGTACAGTCTTATATTAGATTTAAGTATTAAAAATAAATCAGCAGTGCCGTTGATAAACAATGGAAGGAGCTTTTAACCCTGCTACAATAATATCCGATCCAAGTTGAACTCACGCTTCCTGTTATGCAGTTTATACTCTAGTCGCTCATATGGAGCGAATAAAATATGACCAATGAGTTACACTGTTTCTTTGTTGAGTTCTAAAGAAAGATTAAGCTTTTTTCTCTCAAACCAGTCGCTCGTCGCTAATGAATTTGGTGTTAATTCCTTGGTTAGTGCAAAGCCCCGCGCAAAGTCTTTAAGCAGCTATACGAGTTTTTAAAAACGAATACGAATTATATTTCACATTATATTTTTGTCACCTGGCCTAATGGACTAATACTAGGCATGATTGTACTCATGTTAACGTGTTTAAATACCGTTTTCATAACCTTTATACAACCCGACATTTAATGTTATTAAAACGGTTTTACCAAAACCCAAACTATAACTCGGTTAAAACATTTTTAAAACGTTTTGTATTTGCTGCTCCACACAATCATATGCTATGCATTATATATGCCAAGCATAAGCTCAAAGATATTTTCATGCAGCGCAATATAGTCTGCAACGCGCGATACATGTACATTTTCAAGTGTTAATAGTCTGATATCGGTCAAATTTCCCCGTTTCCAAGGCAAAAATGACCTCATAAAATACAGCATCACTCTCAATTGAAGACGTACTTGGCTTCATCCCACCCACGCGCATTTTATTCATAGAGTTCTGTGTGCTACTATAACACAGCTAAAAATCAATGAATCTCTTGACACGAGTTTTAACAGATTTGTCTCTATAAGGGGTACATCAAGAATCACTCATTAAATTACATATTTTTGGTACTTAGAGGACCTATGCATACATTGCTTTTGATTTCATGATCATGTGAATTTATAATTTATAACTTATACTATGCTACTGTTAATTCGTATTTTGTCCACTTATAAAACGTTTGGAGAAGGTTAAACCGGAGAGGGAAGAGATAAAAATAAATTCAATGTCTTTTTTTCTGATCATTCGTGTTGAATATGCTGGGGACCGAATGAATAGATGCGTTTATTGGCGGGAAATGATAAGAGCTGCATACACTCGCTAGCTTCGAGTGATTGACGGTGTCATTGCTTAAGGTATCGGGACCGGGGTGGGTGGGTAGGGAGGATGGTCCGTCACCCCAATATATTAACATTTTCATTGTATTTATTATTCATTTAGATATTCAATCATGTATTTATTCATTTGTTACTTATATAACTATCCAAAGTTGCTTCTTTCACAGATTTCATGAGTCAGCAAAACTATATTTTTTATATAAAGTACAATTAAATATTATGTTGCATAAAGCAAAGTTAATACTAACGTACACTTTCCAGCCTTTGTGTTGCCGATGACGAAGAGTTTGTTTTCTTCCTTCTTTCTTTCTTTCTTTCTTTCTTTCTTTCTTTCTTTCTTTCTTTCTTTCTTTCTTTCTTTCTTTCTTTCTTTCTTTCTTTCTTTCTTTCTTTCTTTCTTTCTTTCTTTCTTTCTTTCTTTCTTTCTTTCTTTCTTTCTTTCTTTCTTTCTTTCTTTCTTTCTTTCTTTCTTCCTTCCTTCCTTCCTTCCTTCCTTCCTTCCTTCCTTTCTTTCTTTCTTTCTTTCTTTCTTTCTTTCTTTCTTTCTTTCTTTCTCTCTTTCTCTCTCTTTCTTTCTTTCTTTCTTTCTTTCTTTCTTTCTTTCTTTCTTTCTTCCTTTCTTTCTTTCTTTCTTTCTTTCTTTCTTTCTTTCTTTCTTTCTTTCTTTCTTTCTTTCTTTCTTTCTTTCTTTTTCGTACTTTCGTACTTTCTTTCTTTCTTTCTTTCTTTCTTTCTTTCTTTCTTTCTTTCTTTCTTTCTTCCTTCCGTACTTTCTTTCTTTCTAACGTATTTTCTTCTCTTTTTTTCTTGGTATCACCGGGTATACTCCCTGTGTGTGAGATTAAGGTTATATCTTCCACAGGGGGTGTATGGATTTCAATTAGAATAGCCCAATGGAAACTAATTATTTTCTAATTTGGTTCCAGTGTTAAAAAGACATATAGTAGCATTTTAATGCTTGTCCCAGTATGCCCTTATAACAGCCCCATGCACATGTTAATACTAAAACCAGGGCTGTCAACTCTCACGCATTGGCCGTGAGTCTCACGCATTGGGGCACTTTCTCACGGTCTCACGCCAAGGTAGTATAATCTCACGCCTAGGTAGTAAATCTCACGCAAAATGAGTAAAATCTCACGCATCGTCATGAATAATTTGTTACTCCTACCCCCCCCCCCGCTTTTCACTGTCTCGAGCGCCGTGGCTCAAATAATCATGGTACAAAATGAACATTGGAGTCGGCAAATCCCGGTACGCCTCTGTCTCACGCCAAGCAATTCCCCTGCAAAAAGTTGACAGCCCTGCTAAAACCCATAACACGGCTTTATATTGCCTGTGCTTTTCACATGTTGCATGCAGTTTATCATGGGTACCAAATTAGGTAATTCAACGTGTTTTTTCTTACCCTTTATTATTTTACTGTTGCATTCAGTTTATCTCGTGTTTATCTCACGAACCCCTAACCCACTACAAAGCACATTGGTATTTACTGGAATCTATTTATCATACAATATGAAAATATGGCCGTAATAATATTAAATTCTGAGATTTTTTATTAATTTGAGAAAAACGTGGAATTAGCTGTGTCGTCTGCGAATAAAGGAAAGGGTTACACGCCAAAGGCAGCAGCAAACGCAGAGGTTGTGTCAATAGCTTCCCAGCATGCAACGCAAACATTATACAATGTTGATGTCATAGAGGAGCCAATTTCAATAACTTTTTTCAGGCCAAATAAAAATAATTATTTGGTTCTTGTCCGGCCGGATTTTCATTAATTTATGGGGAGGGAGAAGTCATTTGTTTTGTTTATTTTTCAATGTAAATTTAACATTGCTATTCAGTTTTCAGTCTCAAATGTGAGATTCGTCTGAGGGATAAACACAATAAGACAAAATAAATATTACGGCGGCCAGCATCCCACGACGAGGATGTTTAAGCTACTGGGCTTTACACATAAACGTAAAAGTAAACACAAAGAGTAAACACATGAGAGTATTTAGATTCTAAACATCAAACATGTTGACATTCGGTTTTTTTTAGAAAGTTAACAATACGTTTCTTTTCTGAAAAAAAAAAGTTAAATGTTTATAACCTAAACGCTCTCACGTGAGAAGGCCTACTCTGTGTGTGTTCATCTTTTCGTTGGTGTTATAGATGTTAGCACAATGAAACATATACCAGGCACAAAAAGAAATTTTGAGGGTTTGGAGGCGCATATCTTGGTCAATTCTTGCTCGATTTTCACGAACAGGGTGTCAAATGAGAAGTCTAATTAACAAAAAGTATATTTCAAAATAATCCAAAATTATCAGGTTGTTGATCAGCAAGTATGACTATAACTGACCAGTTTCTTTTTGTGCTTGCATGGTGTATACTTTACTGTGTAAATGAAGTCTTAAATGTCTACAAGTGTTTAAAAAGTAAGTGTTTCAAAAATCCTAAAGACTTCCATTTACAATATACAGATGACGAAGGTTATAGATACTTAGTATCTGGCAATGCATTGTGGTATCGCGGATGATGATGGTTGTATACATCTGACAATGCATTCTGGGATAGCAATAAACCAATCTCCTGTGTGTTCCCCGTGCTACAGGTCTCATGTCATAAACAAATAAGAAGACAAATTATGCGAGGAGAAACCTGCACTTCACTTCTTATTAAAACACAGCAACGTTATAGAACATGATTCGTATACTATAATAGTGAGCACGACAGATGCAATCCTGTTATTTCAAAAATGAAAACAATAAAATTTGATATTTTACCATCTGAGTTTTCCTTAAAATAAGTGCAAACATGTCTAGTCTTGATCTAGTGGTTCTTTATGCAGTACTTAGACCTCGCTACAATCTTAACCCACTCAATGCACGCGCACGTGTCGATTACAGACGACAAGTATCATTTTTTTTTTTTGAAAAAAAATCAAAACATTCCGAATTGTAAATTTTCATGACCATATTTGGAATCTGCATGAAAAATGCATTAAAATGAGTACAAATAAACCTAGAATTGGTTCAGTGGTTCTTAAGATAGATCTTGATATTTTGAGAAAATATCTCAAAACATGGCTCTTTTATGTTGAAGCCTGTGACTGTAATAGTCTAATTATATCTACCTACCTCCAGTCAGCGACACTAGCTTTTTAGTTCAGCGTGTGCGGCGTTGGCTTAGCATTATTTCTTGCCCCTACATATGCGCCGCTTTGATCACGCGTAAAAGTATGTACACGCACCAAAGTATTAAACGCTAACTTCAAAGCTGGTGCCAACTGACTGGAGGTAGATGTAGACTCTCGCAGGCAGAGCAATTAACCCGTGAAACCTTCTAACTTGGCTGTATAATATTATACCCGTGTACAGAGTGATAAAGTGAGGCACCCCTAATATTATTCCGTGTAGCGATCGTTGGAATTGAGTCGTTAGTCGCTCCACATCAGTTTCGATTTGATGCTCAGTTTTGGGAGCAGGTGATTGTGAGTTAAAGGGGACTCCGGCAATCATAACATTATGCCTTATATGTTAGAAAAATAATTATCAAGCACGAATCACATTGTTTTATTTAAAACAAACTCATATTGACCATAAAAACGAATAAAAACAGTCGGCTCTCAACACGCGATATTCAAAATTCCCGCGCCGAAATTGTCTAAGTGCAATGACGTAATGGTTATTTGTGTTCAATTGTCGTCAGCCTTCATTGTATTACTGGGACGTCATTGCACTCGGCGCCCGGGAATTTTGAATATCGCGTGTTGAGAAACGGATGTTTTTATTCGTTTTTATGGTCACTGTGAGTTTGTTTTAAATAAAACCATGTGATTCGTGTTTGATAATTATTTTTCTAACATATAAGGAATAATGTTGTGATTCCCGGAGACTTCCTTTAAGGCTTTCTGGCTCTCAACCCTGGACATTGTATGTCCTCCTCGAACAACGTAATTAAAACAAGCCATGTTTGAAATATTAAATTATAAGTAGTTCTAATATAAACATTTTTGTTATCAGTTTAGTGCCACTTGAGCGCGAACTCAAATGATATGATAATTATAAGTAGAAGGCACCGGTAAAACATTGTTATTATTAAAACTAAAATATTATGACAACATGAGATAGTGTGGCATTGGGGATGCACAGTGAATTCATCAGATCACGTCAACAGTTCATATTAATTATAAACATCATTCAATAGCATCTGAAATTCACACACCCCCTGTGGAAGACATGACCTTAGTCTCCAACACAGGGGATGTGAATTTCAAATGGTATTTACCTATGACTCTATTCCTACAGCAGTTTTTACGTACAATTGACATTGTTAGGAGTTGTCAGCATCTTCGAGGAAAACGGTGAGGCCCTTTTTACTTGTGAGCAATTTGTCCCAGCACATCCCTTTTAAAGGGATTTTTTAAAATTTCAAGATTAATAACAGAAACTGATACTGACTAATAAACTTGTTTATCAGCATAAACATTTTAATAAAGTATTAAAAACTTAAGTTTAATATGAAAATTGACAAAAACATAAATAAATAAAAAACTGATACAAGTGCAGATCATATCAGGGAGACAGATGTGAATCGAATTAATCTATTTTTTACGTGGTGCCTAAATGTTATTTTTTTGCCAAAAATGCCTTTGACCATGTTTACATCATAAATATTGACATCTATTTAAATGATGGCCTTTTACAAGGAATTGATGATAAGAAACATGAGCTTGTTGATCATTAACTCTCTCCACGCGGGTGTTGACTGCAGACGACAAGTTTCAAAATTTTGTTCAAAATTCAAAAAATTTCAGAATTGTAAATTTTCATGACCATATTCAGAATCAGCATGCAAAATGCATTAAAATGAATACAAACAAGCCTATGATTGGTTCAGTGGTTCTTAAGATAGCTCTTGATATTTTGAGAAAATATATCAAAATTTGGACTTTTTATGTTGAAGCCTATGACTAGCACGTTGAGCATTAATATCCTGTCATATAACAAATTGTCTCGCATTTTACAACAAGTCGCGTATTACTCAACATCTGCTTACATCATCTTTTACATATGTGACCTGCTACCACGAAATGAGCGAAAAGTCGCAAGTTGGTAGTTTCGAGATATCCTGACTGATGCGTTGTTGTTCTTTGCTTCACGTGCACCTGTTAAAGCCAACAGTATGTCTGCATGCTATTTGTGAATGGAGACACAATGGACCATGCACGAACGGCATACCGTTGCCTTGAACAGGTGCGTGTAAAACAAAAAATAACAACGCAGCAGCCAGGATGTCTCGAAACTACCAACTTGCGACTTTACATTCATTTCGTGGTAACAGGTCACATAATTATAGCAGTTGTCTGTTTACCATTATTGACGTGTAATCAAGGATTCGATTATACAAGTTGTCTAGAGATATAAGGATGATGAACCATTGTCATAAATCATAAACACAAAACAAGTAAATAAAAACAAACGAAAAGCAGAACAGAACACTTGCACTACCAACCACTGATGTCCAGTGATACTAAAAACACCTTTAAGGGAAGGGGTATGAATGTTTGGACAGTATTTATTATGGGACATTAGTGCACATCAGACATATCGAATTGCATTCTGAATACGAAGAATGGCCTTCTGATATCAAATAATTTTGATTTTGTGAAATTCGCAATGTAATACACATTTTATGTCAAATCATTAAAAATTGATATTTTTGATATTTAACAGTACTCGAAGTAAACTTTATAAATCTGATGATTTATACTTAAAGTGTATGTAGGTGGGATAAAAAGCCGACGATCAATTGAAAATTTTGACCTTTTGTATTGAAGATATGGATTTTTTCCCCAAAACACCAAAAAAATTAGGTCTTTTGGGAAAAAAATCCATATCTTCAATATGAAAGGTCAAAATTTTCAATTGATCGTCGGCTTTTCCTCCCAGCTACATACACTTTAAGACTATATCATTAAATTTATAAAATTTACTTCGAGGACTGTTATATCTCCAAATGTGAAAAATATCAAATTTTAATAATTTGTCATAAAATTTGTATTATATCGTGAATTTCATAAAATGAAAATTACTTGATATCAGAAAGACATTCTTCGTATTCAGAATGCAATTCGATAGGTCTGATTTGCTCTCATGTCCCACAAAACATGCTGTCGAAACGCTCATTTCAGTTCCCTTAACTGTCATTAAAATAACATGATACGAGATGTGCCGTTTTGCTATAATTGCCTAGGCCCAGCAAATTAGACGAAACGACAACAGGAAGGTCGTCACATGTAAAAGAACTTTTAATTTCCTAAATGGAGTTCGGGTATTAGCGCAGATTACGTCATATGTTCAAGGATATAATGTCTTTCTTAAGCTGAAGTTAATACTTTATCGCTGAGCGAAGATCGACGGTTGGTATTGACCAATAAATGTAGCGGGCATTATAGCAACACAACCAAAGTCGCGATACCTCATTGGCTAAAAACTAACCGCTATCGCCATGATCGCTTAGCTTTCTCGTTTACAGCGTAGAGCTCTATTGGAGACTTATCAACGCAATGGCAATGAAATTACAAAATTGGTAAGTTTATTTATTTATTTATTTATTTATTTATTTATTTATTTATTTATTTATTTATTTATTTATTTATTTATTTATTTATTTATTATTTTCTTTTTCTATCTAATTTTTTTATTTATTTAATTAACACGTATTTATGCCTATACATTGTAGCGTAGCGTACTTGCGGACTTCGTACACATGTTAAATACCGTGGACTACCCAGCTAATGGTCTTTGCAAGTGCCATATAAATCTTAATTAGTAGTAATAGATATTCCATTCACATCAATACTGATAATGGTTTGCACAAAATAAATGACCATGCAATGTAACCTTATCACATACGCCGATTTCAATGTAATTAGCGTAATTACCACGCGTGTAATTATGCATTATATAAAATAATCACATCAAGATCAGATACGCTATTATAGTTATATTATGCGCCTGAGGCTATACAGACAATTGCAATAAATGCTTAGCTTTATGTACGGAAAGCCGGGATAGAAGGGCTGTGCAATAATTATGTGTAAAACAATGAGATATATAGTGCGCTCACGCCTAAACCACATGCATCAGCAAACCTTACAAGGTCATACACTAGGATCCACAACATGCACACCTATCAGGGCACAGTTCTTTAACGCCAATACATTTGTACATTCATTGCACGACCTTTGAAAAGTTAGTACAAAAACTCATACTCTGCAACTTGAGGTCAAATGTTGCATGATTGCATGATTGTTTAATTGAGGTTATTGAACTATGCTATTGGGATGAGGCCATTGTGGTCTCTAGTGATATAGGTGGAACTGTGGGTTACAATGGTTGTCAAAGATTGATTTCTCCTTTTCCCTTCAGCTTGCCAAAATATACCCCCCCCCCCCATTTCAACCTTAAATGTACGGAAGTAACTAAGGGCCACGTGAGTTCGCTTTGTAACGCAAGAAGTCAGGATCTTGTGATCACAAATCCCGACTTCTTGTGTTCCTGACTTAGCCAGTTTGAAATAAAGAGATAGCGCGGCTTGAGTTCACGAGTTCCTGACTTCAAAGTCATGAAGTCAGGATCTCGTGATCCTGTGTTCCTGACTTGAACTCAGGAAGTCAGGAACTCAAAATTGAACAGATTTCATGAGTTCTTGAGATCCTGAGTTGTCTTAACTATTTCTTTATTTTGATATCTTTACTTTCTCTTTATTTCAAACTGGCTAAGTCAGGAACACAAGAAGTCGGGATTTGTGATCACAAGATACTGACTTCTTGCGTTACAAAGCAACCCGCATGGCCCTTAGTTACTTCCGTATAAATGGCATATTATGTGACTCAACTATAAACCTCTTTTAACTAGGTGACAGTAGAAGAAATTATAACGTAGCACTTCGTACTACAAATTCACAGAACATAACACGTACGCATTAAGCAGTGTGTCAAGTCAGTTGTTACGATTGAATTCATCCATTGACCCCCAGGCATTATGGCGGGAAATTGGCACCATCTCTCTGTGTGACAAGAAGACTCTTGAAACGCGTGATTTGGTAAAAAAATCGTCTTGAAAATTTAAAACAATGATGAAATAAGGCGTGAAATTAGCATGCTTGAGCGCTGACCTCCTCACCTAGTTAAGTGTGAAGACAAGTGTCTTTTGTTAGACACGTGGTTTGTAATTGTTTCCGATTTGAGGGAATACATCTTTTCTGTTAACTCTCTTCACGCGGGTGTCGACTGCAGACGACATGTTTAAAAAAAATTTGAAAATTTAAAAATTTCAGAAATGTTAAATTTTCATGACCATATTTGGAATCAGCATGAAAAATGCATTAAAATGAGTACAAACAAGCCTAGTATTGGTTCAGTAGTTCTTAACATAGCTCTTGATATTTTGAGAAAATATTTCAAAACTTGAACTTTTTCCGTTGAAGAGCATGGCTAGCATTCGTGATTTTATTCTTCTTAGGTCACGCAGATCAGTATGCTTCGACTATATTTATAAATACGTATTTATAAATACGCACTTGACCCTGGGCACGACATACCAAGACTAGCATGCGTGACCAAATCATCATGCAATTGAAAAGGATATGAGCTCTTTAGACAAATAACATAAAATATAAGTATTGAATAGCAAAATTATTACACATGGATAGACTCCGAATTTGTAAAATGTTATCAAAAAAACAACATTTTGAAAGCATTTGCCGACGGAAAAAATATTTATCGACAGAAACGTTTACAAGAGAAAATTCCTTTCAAATCCAAAAGTCCATACCATACGAAAAGAGTACATTGTTAGTATACGAAGTATAAGATTGGTTACTACATTGGCTACTATGATGTTTGACTTGTTCGGATTTTATGACCTAAACTACAGCTATCCCGACGTAGCTGTACTCGAAATTTCATTTGAACAAAATTAGTGTCCATTTAAAATATCACATTGCCACTATACACCATAATACACGATTTCGTTATACATATAACTTTCATTTGATATTATGCAAACCCTTAATTTTATTATAGTGATAAAACCTGTCTGTGTGAATGATATAAAATCTCTCTTATTAGTCTTCTGCTGCACACTATAGGAGCCACAGCATGCTCATCTACCAGGGTGCAGTTATATAACCCCAGTACATTTGTACATTCATTGAATGACCTTTGAAAATTTCGGTACAAAAACTCATACTTTGCAAATTGAGGTGAAGTTTTGTACTATGATTGTTTAATTGAGCTTATTGAACTATGCCATTTGGGATGAGGCAATTGTGGTACATGCTCCATCAATAGTGTATAGTGATTGTTTCTTTAATATTTAATATCCAACACACAAAATAATGTCATGTTTGGTTTAATGTAGTATTTCTAACGCAAGTGATGTGGCATGTATATCGCCTGACATAAATCACTAACGTGTACCTCACAGGATATAATCACATCGTCCCGTCATGCATCATTCCAGTGATATACCAGCGCATAGAATATTTTCACAGCATACCCAGAATGCACTATGCACTGCATATACCACTTGTGCCTGAAAACACACCAGGGGTACTCTGCTGTCGTGGTCACTCGTTATCCCTTGTCAACAATATAAGGAGACATATATGGCACACCGACATCGCCTGGCTAATAATTACTTTGTCAGCAGAGATACTAAAATAAATACCCGGGATCGATACACGTGAATTTGCTATGCACGAGTTTGATATGGGAAAAAAATCTTTTGATACCGGGGTAGAAAATGATGAATATCTCCCGTAAATGATTTCGTATAAATAAACCAGATGTGGTTCCTTGCACATGAATATATATTTTGAACATATATGATAGTCGTTAGCTTGCGTCGTGAGACAGTAGCTTGCGTCTTGAGTCAAAAACTGACAATATATCTGATTTATATGAGCCGAATTATATAGCGCAGTGTATAGGCCAATCGTGGAAGTAGTCTAAAAGAATATGACCTTTGGCATGGCATACTATGCTCGACTGACACACAGCGAGGTCAGTCACCGAGTTAATCGGGGCTATTGTCAGTAGCCTTTATAGTCAGATGTCCTTCGGCCCATCCGACTCAAAACTATTAAACAGGTCGATACAAAATGGCCATGCGTGGCGGTGGATTCAACCTACCATGGCGATTTCTGCCATGAAGATATCGGGGCGATGACACTGTGTATGGCTCCAATTTTTATTTCAAATTTGATCTTACATTCAGGAGCTCTTCATGTTTGAACACTGGGTAGGTTACACGAGACCCATGATAAAATATCGCTGCTGTAAACCTCTCGTTTTTCGTACATGTTAAATAGAAACTTGCGTGTATTTATAAGCATGATTAGGAACCAGTTTTAAGGTATGTTGCAAAAGCCTGATGCATCGTGGTGAAAATCTACTTTCCCAATGCATAACCATTTTTAAAAATTAAGACAATATCGCTTTACAATACGCATAGTTGACGTTGTTGATGTTCCATGGATAATAACCATTGATATTGCAAGGCTCCGTGAGTGATTTAGCATAATTTCAACAATGCATCATAGGATTACATACTTTTGTGCTGTGTGTAAAAAGAAATGGGTGTTTTCAATCACAAAACCATAAAGATCGAGCCATACGCCCAATGCATCATGGGAAGACATTTTATGCTATGGTGGCACCTCGTGTATAAAGGAAAAGGTGTTTTCGATCGCATAACCATGAATATCGAGCCATACAATGTTCGGTTAGATTGCATGGACTGTGAATAATGTCTAGAGTTAGTATGCACGATATAAAATGCCTTCCATGCGTGTGCGCGAGGCTGACTGAAGGGGGTTTAAAAAATCACAAAATTAAGGTTTGTGTTCAGAAAATATATTACAATGAATGTTATGCAATAATGAAATATTGCAGGAGTATTCGTTCTCCAAGTTTGTATGAAAAATCTACAATACGGTCCTAACAAATACAGGTTATCGTTTTAAATATAACCTATTATGCCTATATTAAGCATATTATCGTTTGAAATATAACTTATTATGCCTCTATTAAGCATATTAAGTAAAACTGTCCTGTCCTTAGACACGACTTCACCTGTTTACATTTTACAAATTCACATTATTTTATCAAAAATAGCATTTATTTGTCAAGAAACGCTGAACCATACGCATGTTGTACTAATTGTACATTTCCATGCAAAAGCTTAACTATATGTGACGTGTCATGTCAAAAGGAGACACTTTTGGGCAGAATCGTGAATGGCGAAATAGCAAAAAATCTGCCCGGGGTGATTTCTTCACAATTTGGGTTTGTTGCGAATGTGTGATGTTATTAATGTTAAAAACATTGTCTGATAGTTTCAGACCGGAATATAACTGGTATCTCGTATTTTTTGAGACATTTTTCAAGGTAATTATTTTAAATTTAAGATATGTAAAAACCTCAAAATTGATAACCTGCCCAAAAGTGTCTGCTTTTGACATGACACGTCACATATACTGTATGATATAAATGTGGAAGTCTTATTTTCTTCTATCATGATTACAGTATGTCTTGCTCTCGTCGGCAATTGGCGTTTTGTGGAAAAAGAGTGAGAGAACTGTTGCTATATGATGTATGCATAATCATGTAAATAGTATGTACATGTATTTATCATCGGCGTCAATGTATTTATTAATAAAAAATGTTTTTACAAATATACAAATACAGCATAATACGAAATTCGTATTTTGTAGTTAATATGTGTATAGATTGTTTATGACCATGACAATAAATCGGGCAATAAATAGACTGCCATACGACGTAATGTATCATGTATGTCGTCGTTTTTGCAAGTATAATGAGCATTCACTGGCTTCAGAGGATTTAATGTAAGAGAGATATTGCGGCATCGAATGCGGCGTAAAAACCAATGAAAGTGTTATTGCATTGCCAGGTGAAAAGGTAAAATGCATTCCTTGTGACGTCATGATCAAGATTCAGGGATATACTCGTAAATGCAGAATAACTATAGTTTCTTCCTAGATAGAGTCATGATATGATGCATTTTTAGTGTGTACTTTTTGAGGGGATTCAAAATTGGGCATATATCTTTGTTAATATAAGTACTTACCACGTATACTGATATTATTCCTGTTATGTTTAAAATACATGCAGTTGGGTCGAGGACAAAGATTGTTTTCTGGAAGAATAGTATAATTAAAAGTTGTGGGTCGGCAGGTTTATTTTTCAAGGTGACCCAAACACACGTTTTGTTGCGCCTAATCGGAATTCCACGCACGCAATGCATTATGGGGCAGTTTTAACACACTGAACTCACAAATTACAGCCGAGTATTATGAAAAGAATTGAGTATGTTGATTCATTTTAACATTAGAATCTTTGTTTAAAAACGTTGCACGAAACCATCAAAACCTCAAGATAGGATCCTATTGCTGTATTTATTTTGACATTATATATAGGCATAATATGAATAATACCCATCAAGTTATAATCAAATGTAGTAATTGCATACAGTTCTAATCTAAATATTTACAGAACCGGTAGTCGATTTACTCGATTAATTAACTTCCGTTTACTGATGCATTAGTACCACCATTGTACTAATCAAACATCGTAAAATCCAATATTAAAATCTCTGCAAATATGTGACATGCTACTACGAAATAAGCGTAAAGGCGTAAGTTGGTAGTTTCAAAACACTCTGGCTGCTGCGTCGATGTTCTTTATTTCACACGCACCTGTTGAAGCCAACAGTATGCCTGTATGTAATTTATGAATGGGGCCACAATGGGTCATTCACGAAGGACATACTATTGGCGTACATATCCGCGGCAAACAAAGAACATCAACTCAGCAGCCAGGATGTCTCGAAACAACCAACTTGCGACTTTATGCTCATTTCGTGGTAGCAAGTTACATGTGTACACTGTGATTTATGTGTAATTGAGTATTCCTTATGTATGTTAAGTGCTACTGGGTCTCTAGTGTTAGCCTAGCAATGATCATTAAATATGTTTACCAAGCAAACACAAAAATGTGTTTAAAACGTTTATAAACGCGTTTTGGTTTTGGTCAAAACGTTTTAATAAACATTTATATAATAATTAAATGACTACTGCAAAAGACTATCTTCAAATTGGAGATGTTCCGAATAGACGTGTCTTTTGTGTCATTCTCTGGGCTTACTGCCGAAGCATCTCAAAATTGGCTTCAAAGGACATGTCTATAAGATTGTTTAATGATCAGACAAAGCAGCACGTGATTCTATTTCTTATGCTTTCTGTGAAAGACGTGTCTAATAATAGGAAACTGTGTCCAAGACACGACACGACCTTTTGCAGTGAAGTTGTGTAATTTTCTGGAATACCGACTTTGGAATTTCACAAATATGACTACTGCAAGATTTGTGAAGACTTTGTTTGTTTTAAATTTGGAGATGTTTTGAGTAGACGTGATCTTTGTGACTTATTTGCATGTTTGCCCGGGGGCTTCCTGGTGAAGCATTTCAAAATCAGCTTCATTAGAAGTGCCGGAGAATGTGGTTTTCAAGAGTGTCTCCACGTGATTCAATGTCTATTTTTTCTGTTGTTTAAAGGCATGTCTTATATAGGACCCTGTGTCCAAGACACGACACGGCGCGACTTTTTGGAGCGTGGTTGTGCAATTTTCTGGAATACGGACTTGCCACATAACGTATATATTATTGTATAATTGATATTATGTTGTAGTTTTTTACTTTATTAGTAAGATCATTGTGTTTGAAGGTTACCGTTGCAATGGACCTGTTAGACAGTGGCCTGTCTCAATACGTTTTGTTTGCCATCAATTTTGGGGGCTTAAAAGGGTGTTTGTACAGACTCATGCATTGGTACCAATAACTCAATTTTTTCCAAAAGTGGATTTAGCGCCTTTTGGAAACAAGCTCTTCAATTTAGATATACACGCCTAAGCAATGCGCGGATAGGCGCGCATTATCAGGTATAAATTCACCATGGTGGACATGAGTGCACTGCTGAGCTTAAAGTTAAACACAACATCCTATCAGCAAAAAGTTACTAGCATTCACTGCACACAATAAATGAATAGAAAAAAACAAAACAAAATGCCGGTATTCGTGGAATTTCTCAAATAGCATGAATATGAGTGCTTATTGCCACATATTATGTTGTAGTTTTTTACTTTATTAGTAAGATCATTGTGTTTGAAGGTTACCGTTGCAATAGACCTGTTTGACAGTGGCCTGTCTCAATACGTTCTGTTTGTGATCAATGTTGAGGGCTTTAAAAGGGTGCTGGATAAGACTCATATTTAGATAATTACACACGCCTATATATTATAAGCAATGTGAGAAGAGGCGCCACTATTATGCAGGTACAGGTAGATGGAAGCTTTGATGTCAGTGGAAAACAACTATGTACAATATATAATTCTAATTTATAAATTCACCATGGTGAAAATGGGTGCATTGAGCTTAAACACAACAGCCTAGCCTATCAACAAAAAGTGATGAGATAAAGCATGCACTACATACAAATGAATAGGAAAAACAAGGTGTCGGTATTGATTGATTTTCACACCTTGATATGACCACTGTAAGATTGTGAAAACTTTGTCTTAAATTAGTTTGGAGTAGAAGTGACTGCTGTGTCATTATTGTCCTAGGTCATCCTGGCGATGCATCTCAAAATGTGACCGTACACCCCGATTGAGCCGTAAATGTCCTCAATTGTATTCTGAGTTACAGTGTAAAATGGGCATGAAGGTCATATTCATAGGTATTTTCAATTTGGTGCTACGTGTATCTCATTAAATGAGGTACACGTAGCACCAAATTGAGGTACCTATGAATACGACCTTCATGCCCATTTTACACTGTAACTCAGAATACAATTGAGGACATTTACGGCTCATTCGTGGTGTACGGTCACAAATAGGCTTACTAGACGTATCTGAGATTGCGGTTTTCACGTGATTCAATTTCATGTTTTCTATTGTTAAAGGCATGTCTAATAACAACGATATATAATGAAAGACAGAGATAAAAAGACTAAATCGCGTCTGACGTCAGGGCAAAGGCGCGCCTTGATTGGTTACCGACCTGCGCAGTACGGAATTTTCTGTGTAGTTGGCAGAATTTCAGACGCAAACTAGTCTTTTTATCTCTGTCTTCCATGATCATGATGATAACAGGACACTATTTCTAAGACACGGCACGGCTTTCTGCAGTGCCATTTTGCGATTTTCTGGAATACAATCTTACAACTCTCTTCACGCGGGTGTCGACTGCAGACGACAAGTTTCAAATTTTTAAAAATTCAAAAATTTCAGATATGTAAATTTTATGACCATATTTGGAATCAGCTAGAAAAATGCATTAAAATGAGTACAAACAAGCCTAGTATTGGTTCAGTAGTTCTTAAGATAGCTCTTGATATTTTGAGAAAATATTTCAAAGCTTGAACTTTTTCCGTTGAAATGCATGGCTAGCATGCAGAGCATTAACGTGATTTGTCTCATTGATATTATGTTGTATTTTTTACTTTATTGAAATGCTTGAAGGTTGCCATTGCAATAGATCTGGCTGACAGTGGTCTGTCTCAATACGTTTTGTATGTGATCAATATCGAGGGCTTTAAAAGGGTACTGCGTACACACTAATATTTAGTTATACACGACTACATAAGCACGGTGAGGAAAGGCGCCACTACGTGTGGTACAGGTAAATTGATGCTTTGATATGTTCATATGGAAGCGACCAAATTGGTTTCGAGACATTTTCTCGAGAAATATTGAGGATAGGTAGAATTTCTAAAATGTTAAAATCTGTAAAACGTCTCCTTCAATCCAAAGAAAGGCTCATTTCTAAGTGTGACTCGTTAAGTACCTATGTTGCCTACAACCTGGGATTGTACATACTTGGGGCATGGATTGTAAATTTGATATAAAATAACACCAAATTTGTTTTACCATGTATACTTTTGAAGATACGGGTATAATTTATCACGATATGCCCAGAGTGAAGAGGGATTAACAAAGATCTTTTTTTGTGTTATTGTTGTTGTAAATAATCGTGTCTTTTTGAAATAGGAATTAACAAAATTCAGAAGTAATTATTGATTAAATAATCCTCTCTTTCGGAAAAAGGGAATTAACAAAAATCGATAAAGAATTATTGGTTAAATACCGGTAATCCTCACCTTTTAAATTAGAGATTAACAAAAATCAAGTGGTAAATTATTGACTAAAGATCCTTTCTTTCTGAAATAGGAATATAAAAATCGATAAGCAATTATTGATTAAATAATCCTCTCTTTTTGAAATAGGGATTTTAAAAAATTCGAGAGGCAAATTATTGATTAAAGAAGGTCAATAATCCATTTTGTTTAAGGTTATAATTATTTTAAACTGTTGTGATTTGGTAGTTCACAGCATTTTACGAATGGTAGTGAGCTTTGGCAAAAACTGCATTGCTCAATTCATAGCGAGCGTGTAGAAGAATTAAAATATCACAGATATACTTTTATAGGTGCTGCGGTTCTTGAGTTACGTTGTAAAGAGGGCTGAAACAACAACCCTTTTGTAAAACGTACATAACTCAATTAATAACAACAATAAAATATTCACACTTTAGATGTCTCTTGGACAAACATTAATATTGGGTATCGCTATAAAATGTGTCATAAAAACAAAACGGTAAATGCTAATTCCTTGATTTTTCACACAAGGTCACTGATGGATATAAAAACTCGGTTCTTGAATAAAAATGGATTCTTTTCTCTATTACACTTTTTTTACTCACCCTGTATTAATCCATTGTTGACATTGAAATATTATGATGCAAAATTAAATATCATTTATGTACTTTAGTATCATAAAGCAGACATTCCCGTTACTTGGCAAATCAATAGACTGTAACACAACTGCCTTTCTCTCTTTGCGTGTGGGGTATTTTAATCAATATATTAATTGTCTCTGTTTGGTCAACAATCAAGTTCATCCTTCCACATAATGTAATGTTAAATCATTTGAACACGAGTTACATGACCAATTTATGAACTAATAATGAATTTATTGATTGGCGATCTGAAGGCTGATATTAACCCTTATATATGCGAGTGTTTACTGCAGACGACAGGTTAAAATTACAAATTTAAATGTCAAGACCATATTTGGAATCAGCAGGAAAAATGCATGAAAATGAGTACAAACAAGCCTAGTATTGGTTCAGTGGTTCTTGAGATAGTTCTTGATATTTGAGATAATATCTCAAAACTTTTCCACGTTGAAGCCTGGCTAGCACGGTAAGCATTACCACAATATCACGTGATCATTGATTGCCCCACATCTTGGAAATCGACTAGTTCCATTAGATGTCATGCGCAGAGTGCGGTTACTGAGATAGCATAAAGATTCACCATTGCGCATATGAACAAAACAAAACAAAACAAACAGACAAACAAACAAACAAACAAACAAATAGAATCCAAAATAAAATGACTGCACAAGATCAATGAACTTGATGGGAAATTATTTGCATATAAAAAGACATCATAAACAAGACAAGGACTATAAAGACCTACAGGTTGCTAACAATACTATACAGGACGCTGATGGAGTATGGACTCATTTGCGTATCTACTGAACATACTGAATTGCGTAACTGTGCTCAGTTCGTAACAACTGTAAAACACAAATTATATGTTAATGAATGCGTCTTACTTGTTGAGAGTGAAACTGTACAAAATAATGCACGCGTACTGAGATGTTGATGCGTCTAATGCGCGAGCCCCGAAGGGGGGGGGGATGCATTAGACGCAGCAACATCTCAGTACAAGTTTTCGAGCAACAAGTAATGCGCATTTATTAACCGATTTCATACACGAGAAGAAAAGCGGTGGTTTTTGTTAATTTTATAACAAAATTGTCACTGAGAATGTTAGAAAATACGAGCAAATATAAATGCATCAATCCGCAAGGAAAATGAATCAATACTACGAGATGCAAACGCGAGCGACGTAGCACGCGGAGTACGCGCCGGTGCAATTATACAATATTAATGCACTTCGCGTATTTATCTAACGGCTTTTCTGATTGGCTATGTGGTTATAAGAGTGTATGAATGAATATTGTACCTTTATGTTGATTGACTTTAGATATATTAGTAATAGTAAGGCCGATATCAGTGTCCTAAATGGCAATAAGGCAATAGAACCAAATTAGTTCGATCTTTTGATCAACCATCAATGCTTGGTCGATCCTTATCATTTATAAAATCAATAAATTGACTATTGTTAATTGTGATTACATAATGAATCTGTGTATGTAATGATATAATACAAATTAATTCTGGTTAACTAGTTGATAGTTCATTAATAACAAGCATCGAAGCAGCATGGACGGTCGATCCAAAGATCAAACAAAGTTGGTTCTGGTCCAACCCGACACTATTTGTATGAGTATATATAGAATATTCAGTAACTCAATTCGAAATTTTGTCTTTTTTGGTAATAAATAACAACTCTTTTGATATTCTCTTCCGTTTCCCCAAAAGGGCTATCAAACAATGGAGCGTGTTGTACGCAAAACAATCCACACAACACAAGTATGCTGCGGTAAGGCTATGGAAGATAAGGCTATACAATCCAAGGCAAAAGGTGCTGCATAGTGCTTTTTGAAGCTTCAAATATAGCATCACAGGCATGGAATTCACTTGTGAAAACATGTTGATTTGTAACGCCGAGCTTAAACACATCCCAATCACTAAACTCATTCCCCTTTCACCCAATCAATGTTGGGTATTTCCACAACAGGGAGAAACAAAATGTAACGCCGAGCTTAAACACATCCCAATCCCTAAACTCATTCCCCTTTCACCCAATCAATGTTGGGTACTTCCACAACATGGAGAAATAGAATGCTACGAATCAACATTGATTGGGAAAAGGGGCCAATAACAAAAGGGGAGTGATCTAACAATTTAATACCCGGATTGCAGCAGGTTCATAATGATCTCATTGCACTGGAAATCACAATACAAAAAGCCACATAATAGCTAACATTTCTAATATCATATGAACTCTCAACCCTACAGATTTTAAGTGACAAATAAATACATTTTACGAGTGTTACCTTCCCGGAAAATTTGATTTTACATTGACTTAATGCTAATGCTGACATACGTGAAGCGAGCACACAGTATACGCCGTGCGCTTCATTATCATATGACATTTTCAAATATGCGAGACTCCATGCATTCTATCATGCATAGGTATGCTGCGGGTTTGTCATTGTTAGTTAACTGCAGAATAGGGCTAACTTTAAAGCTACGCATATGCAACATGTATCTCACATGCTTTACTACGGAGTTTTTACATATTTAGGGCTCTGTCTCAACTCGTCTCAAACCACCTGGTGTGGTTGAATATCAGCTGGTTGTTCAACACATTTGTTTGTCAGTCGTTAATTTGTTGGACCAAAATACTCATCTATCAGGGCACAGTTCTTTAACTCCTATACATTTGTACATTCATTGAATGACCTCTGAAAATTTGGGTACAAAAACCAAAAACAAATTTTGCTCTATGATTGTTTTATTAACGTTAGTCAACTATGCCATTGGGATGAGGCCATTGTGGTCCATGGTGATTATACCTTTGATTTGTTACTGGGTTTGAATACAGATATTAGCACAGAATCTTAAACAGTCACCTATATAATTATTACACACATAATTTTCTGACCTGATATTAACCCTAGAACTGTAACCCGGCCCTCATTTTTCAATTATAAACAGCATATGCCGCGAAATATGGTACCGTTGTATAGCTATCATTGGGTCTCCTCTATCCAGTGACACCAAAATAAGTACAAACATTCCCACACATGTCGCTACGACGTCATAATATGAGGGCGCCCATGCTAATTTGGGAAATTCTAGCAAAATGTACAAAAGTACAGGCACAATTGATTTCCGACTAAAAATTCTACAATTTTTACCGAATTGTTTTCCCAATATCAAAAGAAATTACTATTTAGTAAAAAGTCAGCAGCACTTGGAATAATTTTACTAGAGTAAAATGAAAATTATTGATTTCACTGTAGAAACCAATGGTGGGCCTCACCCCACCCATGTTCATCTTTGACGGTCCTACCCCCGGGTAAGGTGCTGGGGTACAAATTCTATGACTAAATGAACGCAAAGGATGTATCTACGATTAGCTTAGGTCGTTTGGGCGTAAACGCGTGCATTATTTATGACGGATAAAAAAAAAAATCTTAGGGGTGTTTTTTTAGACGATTTTTGACAAATTAACTATAGGTAAATCGTGTAAAAATCTCATTTTAACTAGAAATGATCCTGTGTTATATACTGGGGTACCCAAAAAGGTGGCTTTGTTTCATTTTGATGTGCAGCTTGGATTTCAAAACACTGTCTCTTGAGTATTCCTTCACTTAGAAGATTCAATTAGGTCTTAAATTGAGACTAATTTATTCTAGATTACTCATGTTTTTATCCCGTTTAAAAATATGTTTTAATTATTTTCTTATGACGTTTGCCATGAAATGTGCCAAGGGTGGCTGAGGATTAGGGGGAGGAGGATTAGGGGGAGGGATTCATATCGTAAATTTGATTTAAAACCCCCATTAAAAATTTGAATCTAGTAAAAAAAATGTCTAAATGGACTCACAGACATCTAAACCAAGTAAATAAATACAGAAGTTCATTTAAAAGACCAATACTTGCTCAAAATGATTGTAAATGTGGAAAAAAGAGGTGGGGTTACATCCTCCCTACTTTGTGATTGTTTTTGCCCTCACTCTCTCATTTTTTAACCGATTTCCATAAAAAAGGTGTCAAAATGCTCAGGAGGATGAACCACTTCAAATGAGATGTGTACGTAAAATGTTTGAACCATTTAATGTTTTTACTATGTAACACAAAGGTACCCCAGGTTGTGACACAGGACCAAATCTGGTGTACAGTAACAGATAAAAGGAAATTTGTTGCAGTGGTTGTTGTGAAATAGTCCGTATTAGCCTAAGACAGCGAAATATAATTCATATAAATTGCGACATGCATCAACGTCCTACGCGTTAAAATAAATGAATTAATAAGTAGACATTTATAAAAGCGATCGCCAGAAACTGTCTTCGCTATTATAGTGTTGCGTCGGATATGAAAAATGAACTTCATACTTGTTAATTTATAATTAATTTGTTATCTAATATCTGTACCATTGATGAAAGGTATCCAGCCATTTCACAAAGGAACTATAGGAATTGAGATATATATAGCACCGGGTGTTGTATATCTACATAGGCATAAAACAAGTTTTCACTAGTTCGACTAGCGTCTTCAGCAGATGGTGATGCTGTGATGATATCCCGAAGATATCATGACAGCATCATCATCTGCTGAAGACGCTAGTCGAACTAGTGAAAACGTTCTAGGTGAGCGAAAAATAGTGTAGTGTTGAAGTTAAACTCTTTAATCAAGAGCATTATCATATGACGCATAATTGGACCAAGGATTCTCAGAGCTCTGTTTTCTAGATGTTCTCACGCTTGAGAATATCCATTTGTTGATGGTGCTGCGATACAATACTACCAATTTATTTTCCCTAAACTTTCCTTGAGAGACAAGATTTCAAAAATAATACACGGAAAAAGCACAATCCAAAGAAACAACATTTTATTTTATTAAAGCAAACACGAGTCCCCAGACCCCGACGGACCCCGTATCTTATTATGGGGCCATGTATCCAACCACAGAGTCCCCAGACCCTAGAGGACCCCGTATCTTATTACGGGGCCCATGCATCCAGCCGCAGAGTCCCCAGACCCTAGAGGACCCCGTATCTTATTATGGGGCTCATGTATCCAAGCACAGAGTCGGGCTCTACTTACTAATACCCGTCACCACATGCAAACACTACCATGAGTACCCTTAAAACATTCCAGTCTCGTCGCTTTTTGCTAAAACCAAGTGATGGTCAGAGGCCCAATTTATTTACAAAATTTATAACATTTAAAGGAAGTCAAGAATAATGTCATGACTTTATTTGGCATATGAAGAATGTACCAAAGTAAACACTGAAATGCCTAATTCTTGTTCAGTTCTTCTTAAAAAAGCGTCACTTTTGTGAAGAATATTCATGCAGTACTTAAGGTCCACATCTAATTTTTAACTAGGGATGTGCAGACGACTAAATCCAAATGTTGTTTTTTTAATTTGAAAAAATTCTGAATTATAAATTGTCATGATCATACCGGGAATCACTATGTAAAATGCATTAGAATGAGTACAAACAAGTATTGGCTCAGTGGTTCGTAAGAGAGCTCTTGATATTTTGAGAAAAATCTTGGATCTTTTTATGTTAACGTGATTTGTCTCATTGATATTATGTTGTAGTTTTTACTTTATTGAAATGCTTGAAGGTTGCCATTGCAATAGATCTGGCTGACAGTGGTCTGTCTCAATACGTTTTGTATGTGATCAATATTGTGGGCTTTAAAAGGGTACTGCGTACACACTAATATTTAGTTATACACGACTACATAAGCACGGTGAGGAAAGGCGCCACTATGTGTGGTACAGGTAAATTGATGCTTTGATATGTTCATATGGAAGCGACCAAATTGGTTTCGAGACATTTTCTCGAGAAATATTGAGGATAGGTAGAAATCTAAAATGTTAAAATCTGTAAAACGTCTCCTTCAATCCAAAGAAAGGCTCATTTCTAAGTGTGACTCGTTAAGTACCTATGTTGCCTACAACCTGGGATTGTACATACTTGGGGCATGGATTGTAAATGTGATATAAAATAACACCAAATTTGTTTTACCATGTATACTTATGAAGATACGGGTATAATTTATCACGATATGCCCAGAGTGAAGAGGGATTAACAAAGATCTTTTTTTTGTGTTATTGTTGTTGTAAATAATCGTGTCTTTTTGAAATAGGAATTAACAAAATTCAGAAGTAATTATTGATTAAATAATCCTCTCTTTCGGAAAAAGGGAATTAACAAAAATCGAAAAAGATATATTGGTTAAATACCGGTAATATTCACCTTTTCATTTAGAGATTAACAAAAATCAAGTGGTAAATTATTGACTAAAGATCCTTTCTGTCTGAAATAGGAATATAAAAATCGATAAGCAATTATTGATTAAATAGGGATTTAAAAATCCGAGAGACAAATGATTAATTAAACAAGGTCAATAATCCATTTTTTTAATTGAACAGATAAAGTTTGTTTATTTTTTTTTATTTTAGCCAATTTCATATTCAACATTTCGTTTTATTTTGACCAAAGACAGAAAGGCGTTGAAATTGGGAACTAATTGTATCTGTGAATATAGACACAGAAAAAGACAATCAATGCAAGATATAGTATCAAGTTCAGAAACATCTCTAATACCAAACATTAGGTCAAATTTGGAAATCTGCGCAAGCTAAACTATTTATACAAAAACAAAGTTCGTCCCACTCTAAGAAATAAAGGTTCTAAAAAGATTCTAAAGTTGTCCTCTCAGGAGAACCCTTGGAGGTTCTCTAAAGAACCAAAAATGGTTCTAAAACCGTCTAAAATGGCCCCAAAATGTGATACAGAACCGTTTTTGGTTCTTTAGAGAACCTTTAAGGGTTCTCCAAAATTAAAGAACCTTTTTAGAGGTTCAAGAGGGAGGGTTCTCCTGAGAGGACAAAAAAAAGGTTCTAAATCACATAACATGTGGAAAATGGTTTCAGGGAATTCATCACAGAAATATGGAGACTCTGCTGCTGCTCTGCCAATTTTATGAAAAAAGTAATTTGTAATTTATACAGATAGGCTGAGATAGCTCTCTAGTATTAATCCATTTTTGACATTGAAATATTATGATGCAAAATTAAATATCATTTATGTATCATAAAGCAGGCATTCCCGTTACCTGGCAAATCAATAGGCTGTAACACAACTACCTTTCTCTCTTTGCGTGTGGGTATTTTAATCAATATATTAATTGTCTCTGTTTTGTCAACAATCAAGTTCATCCTTCCACACAATGTAATGTTAAATCATTTGAACACGAGTTACATGACCAATTTATGAACTAATAATGATTTATTGATTGGCGATCTGAAGGCTGATATTAACCCTTATATATGCGAGTGTTTACTGCAGACGACAGGTTAAAATTAAAAATTTAAATGTCAAGACCATTTTTGGAATCAGCAGGAAAAATGCATGAAAATGAGTACAAACAAGCCTAGTATTGGTTCAGTGGTTCTTGAGATAGTTCTTGATATTTTGAGATAATATCTCAAAACTTTTCTATGTTGAAGCCTCTGCACGGTAAGCATTACCACAATATCACGTGATCATTGATTGCCCCACATCTTGATGTCATGCGCAGAGTGCGGTTACTGAGATAGCATAAAGATTCACCATGGCGCATATGAACAAAACAAACAGACAAACAAACAAACAAACAAACAAACAAACAAACAAACAAACAAACAAACAATTAAGCAAATATAATCCAAAATAATATGACTGCACAAGATCAATGAACTTGATGGGAAATTATTTGCATATAAAAAGACATAAACAAGACAAGGACTATAAAGACCTACAGGTTGCTAACAATACTGTACAGGAGGCTGACATTGAACGGAGTATGGACTCATTTGCGTATCTACTGAACATGCTGAACTGTGCTCAGCTCGTAACAACTGTAAAACACAAATTATAGGTTAATGAATGCGTCTTACTTGTTGAGAGTGAAACTGTACAAAATAATGCACGCGTACTGAGATGTTGATGCGTCTAATGCGCGAGCCCCGAAGGGGGTGAGGTGGAGTGCATTAGACGCAGCAACATCTCAGTACAAGTTTGCGAGCAACAAGTAATGCGCATTTTTTAACCGATTTCATACACGAGAAGAAAAGCCGTGGTTTTTGTTAATTTTATAACAAAAGTGTCACTGAGAATGTTGGAAAATACGAGCAAATTTAAATGCATCAATCCACAAGGAAAATTAATCAATCCTACGAGATGCAAACGCGAGCGACGTAGTACGCGGAGTACCCGCGCGTGCAATTATACAATATGAATGCACTTCGCGTATTTATCTAACGGCTTTTCTGATTGGCTATGTGGTTATAAGAGTGTATGAATGAATATTGAACCTTTATGCTGATTGACTTTAGAGATATTAGTAATAGTAAGGCCGATATCAGTGTCCTAAATGGCAATAAGGCAATAGAACCAAATTAGTTCGATCTTTTGATCGACCATCAATGGCCGATCCTGATCAATATCTAAAATCAATAAATTGACTATTGTTAATTGTGATTACATAATGAATCTGTGTATGTAATGATATAATACAAATTAATTCTGGTTAACTAGTTGATAGTTCATTAATAACAAGCATCGAAGCAGCATGGACGGTCGATCCAAAGATCGAACAAAGTTGGTTCTGGTCCAACCCGACACTATTTGTATGAGTATTATATACAGTAAGCCAAAAAATTAAGGTACCAGTTACGTTTACCCCCTGTATATCCTCAAAAAGACAGATATGTCATAATTGGAACCAGCAGCCAATAGCTGCATCATTTAGCTCGAATTTAAGACCTCATTCGTTGAAATTGTTTAAGAAATAAAGACACGACGATCCAAAACCACAAGGAAGGTGCCAATTTAAAAGTTGCAGTTTCCTCCATTGCATGCGCTATTGATTTGTACACAAACCGTTCGCGAACAAGGGAACTAGCGCCGTGCTTCCATTGATTAGCACATTAAAATTAGCGTCATGCTTTCATTGATTAAAACACAACAGTGCAACTTTTGATTTCGTCTCTTCGGTAGGTTTTATATCACCGTTTCGTTAATTCTCAACCAATTTCAACAAATAAGGTCTTGAATCAGAGCTAAAGAGTTCAGGTATTAGCTGTTTGTTTTAATTTTGACATATTTGTCTTTAATTAGGATATACAGAGCGTGAACACAACTGGTACCTTAATTTTTTGGCTTACTGTAGAATATTCAGTAACTCAATTCGAAATTTTGTCTTTTTTGGTAATAAATAACAACTCTTTTGATATTCTCTTCCGTTTCCCCAAAAAGGCTATCAATCAATGGAGCGTGTTGTACGCAAAAAAATCCACACAACACAAGTATGCTGCGGTAAGGCTATGGAAGATAAGGCTATACAATCCAAGGCAAAATGTGCTGCATAGTGCTTTTTGAAGCTTCAAATATAGCATCACAGGCATGGAATTCACTTGTGAAAACATGTTGATATGTAACGCCGAGCTTAAACACATTCCAATCACTAAACTCATTCCCCTTTCACCCAATCAATGTTGGGTATTTCCACAACAGGGAGAAACAAAATGTAACGCCGAGCTTAAACACATCCCAATCCCTAAACTCATTCCCTTTCACCCAATCAATGTTGGGTATTTCCACAACAGGGAGAAACAAAATGTAACGCCGAGCTTAAACACATCCCAATCCCTAAACTCATTCCCCTTTCACCCAATCAATGTTGGGTATTTCCACAACAGGGAGAAACAAAATGTAACGCCGAGCTTAAACACATCCCAATCCCTAAACTCATTCCCCTTTCCCCCAATCAATGTTGGGTATTTCCACAACAGGGAGAAACAAAATGTAACGCCGAGCTTAAACACATCCCAATCCCTAAACTCATTCCCCTTTCCCCCAATCAATGTTGGGTATTTCCACAACAGGGAGAAACAAAATGTAACGCCGAGCTTAAACACATCCCTATCCCAAAACTCATTCCCCTTTCACCCAATCAATGTTGGGTATTTCCACAACAGGGAGAAACAAAATGTAACGCCGAGCTTAAACACATCCCAATCCCTAAACTCATTCCCCTTTCACCCAATCAATGTTGGGTATTTCCACAACAGGGAGAAACAAAATGTAACGCCGAGCTTAAACACATCCCAATCCCTAAACTCATTCCCCTTGCGCCCCAATCAATGTTGGGTACTTCCACAACAGGGAGAAACAAAATGTAACGCCGAGCTTAAACACATCCCAATCCCTAAACTCATTCCCCTTTCACCCCATCAATGTTGGGTATTTCCACAACAGGGAGAAACAAAATGTAACGCCGAGCTTAAACACATCCGCTATCCCTAAACTCATTCCCCTTTCACCCAATCAATGTTGGGTATTTCCACAACAGGGAGAAACAAAATGTAACGCCGAGCTTAAACACATCCCAATCCCTAAACTCATTCCCCTTTCACCCAATCAATGTTGGGTATTTCCACAATAAGGGAGAAACAAAATGTAACGCCGAGCTTAAACACATCCCAATCCCTAAACTCATTCCCCTTTCACCCAATCAATGTTGGGTATTTCCACAACAGGGAGAAACAAAATGTAACGCCGAGCTTAAACACATCCCTATCCCTAAACTCATTCCCCTTTCCCCCAATCAATGTTGGGTATTTCCACAACAGGGAGAAACAAAATGTAACGCCGAGCTTAAACACATCCCAATCCCTAAACTCATTCCCCTTTCACCCAATCAATGTTGGGTATTTCCACAACAGGGAGAAACAAAATGTAACGCCGAGCTTAAACACATCCCAATCCCTAAACTCATTCCCCGTTCCCCCAATCAATGTTGGGTATTTCCACAACAGGGAGAAACAAAATGTAACGCCGAGCTTAAACACATCCCAATCCCTAAACTCATTCCCCTTTCACCCAATCAATGTTGGGTATTTCCACAACAGGGAGAAACAAAATGTAACGCCGAGCTTAAACACATCCCAATCCCTAAACTCATTCCCCTTTCCCCCAATCAATGTTGGGTATTTCCACAACAGGGAGAAACAAAATGTAACGCCGAGCTTAAACACATCCCAATCCCTAAACTCATTCCCCTTTCACCCAATCAATGTTGGGTATTTCCACAACAGGGAGAAACAAAATGTAACGCCGAGCTTAAACACATCCCAATCCCTAAACTCATTCCCCTTTCACCCAATCAATGTTGGGTATTTCCACAACAGGGAGAAACAAAATGTAACGCCGAGCTTAAACACATCCCAATCCCTAAACTCATTCCCTTTCCCCCAATCAATGTTGGGTATTTCCACAACAGGGAGAAACAAAATGTAACGCCGAGCTTAAACACATCCCAATCCCTAAACTCATTCCCCTTTCACCCAATCAATGTTGGGTATTTCCACAACAGGGAGAAACAAAATGTAACGCCGAGCTTAAACACATCCCAATCCCTAAACTCATTCCCCTTTCCCCCAATCAATGTTGGGTATTTCCACAACAGGGAGAAACAAAATGTAACGCCGAGCTTAAACACATCCCAATCCCTAAACTCGTTCCCCTTTCACCCAATCAATGTTGGGTATTTCCACAACAGGGAGAAACAAAATGTAACGCCGAGCTTAAACACATCCCAATCCCTAAACTCATTCCCCTTTCACCCAATCAATGTTGGGTATTTCCACAACAGGGAGAAACAAAATGTAACGCCGAGCTTAAACACATCCCAATCCCTAAACTCATTCCCTTTCACCCAATCAATGTTGGGTATTTCCACAACAGGGAGAAACAAAATGTAACGCCGAGCTTAAACACATCCCTATCCCTAAACTCATTCCCCTTTCCCCCAATCAATGTTGGGTATTTCCACAACAGGGAGAAACAAAATGTAACGCCGAGCTTAAACACATCCCTATCCCTAAACTCATTCCCCTTTCCCCCAATCAATGTTGGGTATTTCCACAACAGGGAGAAACAAAATGTAACGCCGAGCTTAAACACATCCCAATCCCTAAACTCATTCCCCTTTCCCCCAATCAATGTTGGGTACTTCCACAACAGGGAGAAATAGAATGCTACGAATCAACATTGATTGGGAAAAGGGGCCAATAACTAAAGGGGAGTGATCTAACAATTTAATTCCCAGATTGCAGCAGGTTCATAATGATCTCATTGCACTGGAAATAACAGGTCACAACACAAAAAGCCACATAATAGCTAACATTTATAATATCATATGAACTCTCAACCCTACAGATTTTAAGTGACAAATGAATACATTTTACGAGTGTTACATTCCCGGAAAATTTGATTTTACAATGACTTAATGCTAATGCTGACATACGTGAAGCGAGCACACAGTATACGCCGTGCGCTTCATTATCATATGACATTTTCAAATATGCGAGACTCCATGCATTCTATCATGCATAGGTATGCTGCGGGTTTGTCATTGTTAGTTAACTGCAGAATAGGGCTAACTTTAAAGCTACGCATATGCAACATGTATCTCAATGCTTTACTACGGGGTTTTACATATTTAGGGCTCTGTCTCAACTCGTCTCAAACCACCTGGTGTGGTTGAATATCAGCTGGTTGTTCAACACATTTGTTTGTCAGTCGTTAATTTGTTGGACCAAAATACTCATCTATATATCAGGGCACGGTTCTTTAACTCCTATACATTTGTACATTCATTGAATGACCTCTGAAAATTTGGGTACAAAAACCAAAAACAAATTTTGCTCTATGACTGTTTTATTAACGTTATTCAACTATGCCATTGGGATGAGGCCATTGTGGTCCATGGTGATTATACCTTTGATTTGTTACTGGGTTTGAATACACATTAGCTGAGAATCTTAAACATTCACCTATATAATTATTACACACATAATTTTCTGACCTGATATTAACCCTAGAACTGCAACCCGGCCCTCATTTTTCAATTATAAACAGCATATGCCGCGAAATATGGTACCGTTGTATAGCTATCATTGGGTCTCCTCTATCCAGTGACACCAAAATAAGTACAAACATTCCCACACATGTCGCTACGACGTCATAATATGAGGGCGCCCATGCAAATTTGGGAAATTCTAGCAAAATTTACAAAAGGAGAGGCAACATTGATTTCCGACTAAAAATTCTACAATTTTTACCGAATTGTTTTCCCAATATCAAAAGAAATTATTACTATTTAGTAAAAAGTCAGCAGCACTTGGAATAATTTTACTAGAGTAAAATTAGAATTATTGATTTCAGTGTGGAAACCAATGGTGGGCCTCACCCCACCCATGTTCATCTTTGACGGACGGTCCTACCCCCGGGTAAGGTGCTGGGGTACAAATTCTATGACTAAAATGAACGCAAAGGATGTATCTACGATTAGCTTAGGTCGTTTGGGCGTAAACGCGTGCATGTTTCATGACGGATAAAAAAAATCTTAGGGGGTGTTTTTTTAGACGATTTTTGACAAATTAACTATATGTAAATCGTGCAAAAATCTCATTTTAACTAAAAATCTGGTGTACAGTAACAGATAAAAGGAAATTTGTTGCAGTGGTTAATCCGTATTAGCCTAAGACAGCGAAATATAATTCATATAAATTGCGACATGCATCCACGTCCTACGCGTTAAAATAAATGAATTAGACATTTATAAAAGCGATCGCCAGAAACTGTCTTCGCTATTATAGTGTTGGGTCGGATATGAAAAATGAACTTCATACTTGTTAATTTATAATTAATTTGTTATCTAATATCTGTACCATTGATGAAAGGTATCCAGCCATTTCACAAAGGAACTATAGGAATTGAGATACGAGGGGCAGTCAGCAGTATGTTTTAAGAGTTGACTCGTGACGTCATTTGTGGATCGTTTTCATGGCATTTCTCAATGATTACATAAACACTGTACCTTTGTCTTTCAAACAAAACAAGTAAAAATTATATCACACACATGATTACGTAACAGCATTAGCATAAAATCAATGGTCTAGAGTCACCTGGTGAAATTGAGTCGTTTTTGTTAAGGGAAATAAGAGGCTGAAATGAGGTATTGTTGTATTTTCTATATTTTCTCGGGAATTAAAGAATGGGAAATGCTGCCTTTTTGAACAGTAATAGAACACAAACTACCGTTCATTAAACCATGTTTGTTGGGCTGTAAAGGTTTTAGTTTATTTAAAATGCGTGGTCAAATATGTCTGATTTTTGACAAAAACAAGGATTTTCTTTCTTTAAAAATCTTGATATTGCCAAAAATAGCAAACGTGGAAATGTAATTGTTTTTGCCAGTTCTGTTGACTAATCTCCAAACATTTAAACGGGAGACTCCCTAGAAAATATTTGAATCCGTGATTAAAATATAACTGTTATTCTACCATTGTTACATTTATACAAAAAGTAGTGGTACAAAGAGAGAGTCCATCGTTTGAATGAGAAATTTATTTTTAAAACTTTTCTGTACATTTCAGGTTGAGATCATCCATAAAAATTCA
This sequence comes from Amphiura filiformis, assembly GCF_039555335.1. Taxonomy (NCBI): domain Eukaryota; kingdom Metazoa; phylum Echinodermata; class Ophiuroidea; order Amphilepidida; family Amphiuridae; genus Amphiura; species Amphiura filiformis. The sequence continues at coordinate 65,175,701 of NC_092645.1, read as the reverse complement.
TATGAATATTTAAATCACAATTTTCATAGCATTTTGTAATATTTTAGGCCCTATTTACATGGAATTTTGCAATTTTCGTGCATTTCCACCATGTTGTATCGGTCATCCCACATACGCATGCGCAGATTGTTGTTTGATTTGCACCAGTTATCATCGCACTGAGTACCAGCTCTCACACGTGACCAGTCATTAAATTTTAGTCTGTTTCATTTTGGAGATAATTGATGTCATTTGTAATAACTGCTTTTTCATTTTCGCCATTTTTGCAGAATAATTTCGCTTCCATTCAAGCCCTAAAGTTGTTGAAGTTTCCAGACGTCCCATTTCCACCAAAGTTCAATGGCAACTCTCATATTTTACCAAATACAAACTGAGGACCTAGTGTTTATTTATGCCCAAAACTAGCCATATGCACCTTGTACTTTTGCCGTTCTCGGACATTGTAAACACGTGTTTTTTCTGTAATTTAAAAGGCCCGCCTTTTTGCGTGATTTGGCAGTGTCCATAGACTATTGATTTTATGCTAATGCTGTTACGTAATCATGTGTATGATATAATTTTTACATGTGTTGTTTGAAAGACAAAGGTACAGTGTTTATGTAATCATTGAGAAATGCCATGAAAACAATCCACAAATGACGTCACGAGTCCACTCTTAAAACATACTGACTGCCCCTCGTATATAGCACCGGGTGTTGTATATCTACATAGGCATAAAACAAGTTTTCACTAGTTCGACTAGCGTCTTCAGCAGATGATGATGCTGTGATGATATCCCGAAGATATCATCACAGCATCATCAACTGCTGAAGACGCTAGTCGAACTAGTGAAAACGTTCCAGGTGAGCGAAAAATAGTGTAGTGTTGAAGTTAAACTCTTTAATCAAGAGCATTATCATATGACGCATAATTGGACCAAGGATTCTCAGAGCTCTGTTTTCTAGATGTTCTCACGCTTGAGAATATCCATTTGTTGATGGTGCTGCGATACAATAATACCAATTACATTAATTTTCCCTAAACTTTCCTTGAGAGACAAGATTTCAAAAATAATACACGGAAAAAGCACAATCCAAAGAAACAACATTTTAGTTTAAGCAAGCACTTACACGAGTCCCCAGACCCCGGCGGACCCCGTATCTTATTATAGGACCCATGCATCCAACCGCCGTGTCCCTAGACCCCAGCGGACCCCGTATCCTATTATAGGGCTCATGTATCCAACCAAAGAGTCGGGCTCTACTTACTAATACCCGTCACCACATGCAAACACTACCCTTAAAACATTCCAGTCTCGTCGCTTTTTGCTAAAACCAAGTGATGGTCGGAGGCCCAATTTATTTACAAAATTGATAACATTTAAAGGAAGTCAAGACTCAAGAATTTAAATTGTCATGACTTTATTTGGCATTTGTTTGAAGAATGTACTAAAGTAAACACTAAAATGCTATTTTATTAATCAAGCGTTACTTTTGTTAAGAATATTCATGCAGTAAGCATGGTAAGGTTCACATCTAATGTTTAACTAGGCGGGTATTGACTGCAGATGACATGATCCAAATGTGTGGGTTTTTTTAATTATAAAAAAAATGAGAATTATAAATTGTCATGATCATATCGGGAATCAGTAGGTAAAATGCAGTTGAATGAGTACAACCAAGTATTGGCTCAGTGGTTCTTAAGATAGCTCTTGATATTTTGAGTGTATATCTCAAAACTTGGATCTTTTTATGTTAACCCTCTCCAAGCGGGTATCGAGTGCAGACGACATGTCACAAATTTCAAACTTTTTCAAAAAATTTCAAAATTCAATTTTTCATTACCATATTTGGATTCAGCATGAAAAATGCATTCGAATGAGTACAAACAAGCCTAGTATTGGTTCAGCATTTCTTGAGACAGCCTATGTGATATTTGACCATTTCGTCAGTTTGTTAACATTTAGCGTGTAAAGCATTAAAACCTGTGGTTGGCATAAAATCATCCAAACTATACTAACGTATTCACTGCGTTTAAGACGAGCAAAACAAGCAATTGAGGTGACAATTGCGGCGCTAAGATCAATGACGACTCCTGAAAACTGTATGCATAATGCAATCCATCATGGTGTCTTCAACTGCCGCAAGGGACATACTCTATGACGTCACACATAAGACGTGAAAACGCGGGGAAATATATGCTTCTCGGTTTGGGTTTGGGTTTAATTTCGAGCTGGGATTATTTGTTATAACACCTTTATTATCATAGGGTTGCGCGATATGTGAAGGTGGCTTAGGCACTGAATAATAGTGTATGCAATCGATGCTTTATACAGTGTATTCGTCTGGAATTGTAAAATAGCCTAAGCTTATGATTGAATTACATGTAGTGCTTAATTGGAAACTATCGTAAGATACCTGCTTCATACTTGCAGATCAGATTAAAATCAATTTCCACAAACAGTTTCATTCGATATTAACAACTCATTGTTTTTGTGGCGCCCTCTACGGAGGGGCCACATAATAGGCATGTACTTTGTGAAATCTTCTAATTTCAGTCTTGCTAGATTTACTCCTTAATTGTTTTGCTAAAATTATGCCCAGCTCAGAAATAAAACCACAATATGCAAGGATTTTATTTTATTATTGTTTTCTGATATGCACGGGATAAAATGATGTGTGTATATTCTGGAATTGCCAACCTTATACAACGCCCTCATTAGACCAAAAGTTGCCAATGATCAACAAAAGGGCAAGTCCATCACAACATCTTAGGACTTCTTCTGATGAAGATGTGTGTCACACATCGAAAATTCAAGGTTAGTGAATTTTTGTGCTGAAAGTCAGTTTAAACTTTTGGAAATTGTATATTCTTTGTTTAAAATACAAAATTAATGGACTTATAAAAACACCAAATAACCCGTGACCTTTGTATGGTTTAAACCAGTTTACCGCCTCTTAGAACCCGATAGACGGTGACATTTGACCATTCTAATTATGTATGTTTTGAACATGTTTGCACATGAACTAGTTGTTTACAGTGTGAAGAATCTACAACATGCTCATCTATCAGGGCACAGTTCTTTAACCCCAATACATTTGTGCATTCATTGAATGACCTTTGAAAATGTGAGTACAAAAACTCATACTTTGCAAATTAAGGTCAAATTTTGCACTATGATTGTTTAATTGAGGTTATTGATAATATAGTGATTGCACACAGTGCACCTAATCCTTAAACAAACACCAATTAATTATAGTTGACCAACACAACCACTGACCAAACATGAAATCACTAATGGTTTATGTGCTTGAATACAGCTCAGTATCTTTGTGGTGACTATCTCTGATAAAAAACAAAACATTAATTAACAAAAATCAACCCTGGTCAGCAGAGAAAGGAATAAATTTGGAAGACATGACTGTGTTGAAGGTCAGAAGTTTATTTGCAAAAATAATATTTATTGTAATATGCCTAACTGCTGGGATGGGTTCCTAGCAAGGTAAAGTGAAAGAAACCCCAATGGCTATTTTGTCTGTTTAAAATAGAGTTCTATGGCCGACTTAAAGTCATAATTATGACGTAATTTTGTTATTTATTAATTAATTTTAAGCAGAATTAATAACATAAAAATGGGCTGTGCCCGTTTCATGAAGAATAACGATCGATCTTACCCTTGATTTAACAGGCCTGTCAATTTCTTGGTATTGTTTGATATGAAAGGAGGGTATGATTGTTTTGTATTAGTTTAAGTATTTCCTAGCCTCTCTTAGCCACATGGTTGGCTACAAAAGACACAGAGTAGCCTATACCTTATAAACTGGCATGAGTGCGCCGACCCCAAGTTTTCAACATTTCAGGATTGTTTCTGGATGGAGGTCGGGTGAAAAACGAAATTACGTTTACATGACTTTGTCGAAATTCGTCGTGTGACAAGAATGAGTGTATAGATGACTAGGGGGAAGCTTACTTATTTGTGTCTTCTAGTTATCCATCATATACCCTAGGCCCTGATAACGAAATTCAACAATATTCAATATCCAAAGCAATATCCTCACTACAATGGCCCCCAAAACAGAACTCCCACCCCACATAATCGCAAATTGACACAAAGCTTCATTCCATGAAGCATTTCTCTCATATTTGATCATCTTCTACTCTTCCCTAAAAAATCATTATAATACCAAATCTAATCACCATGGAATTCACCATATCCCGTCCAGCTCACATTGGGCGCCACATTCCTTTTTTAAAGGAATTTTTATTGACTACTGGCCCATCGTAGAGCCGTCTCCGTACGTAAGATTAGCATGGTTTCCGAATTCAACTACCATACTGGCATGAAATTCCTGTCTTCAGGGACAAGGAGCTACTAATGATTACTATCCCTGTTGACACGAAAACAGTTCCGGGTATAAGGAAAGGTTTACTGCGTTAGAAAACTGTCAACATGCAAAAACATAAACGGAAAGAGTGGGGAAAACAGAAAAGTCCCGTGGAAAATGTGGCTCTGTCGCCAACGGCTCTCTGAGTGTGCTTCGCACGAATGCAATAGTGTGTAAGAGACTTACACTCGGAAGATTTCTAGCTATATAAAACCCTAACCCTAACCCTAAACCTAACCCTAAACCTAAACCCTACCCTATCCCTCGTCAATATAGGCAAAAATGGTAGCCTGGTAACTCACACTTAATGATGATATGTTAATTGTATTGTGCAAACTTACATGATCATGGCCCTCCTCACATTGATAAATTTGACGCTTTCTAAACGGCATGTGTTATCTCTTCCTTTCTCAAGTAGATCTGAAATGAATGGAAAAAGGTAAATCAATCAATCCATCAATCAATTAATCAATCAACCAATCAGTCAAACAAATCAAACAAGCAATCAATCAATCAATCAGTCAATCAATCAGTCAACCTAACCAATCTATTAATCAATCAATCAACCTAACGATCGATGATCCCGCGATCGATCGACTGAACAGCAATTGAACATTTCGCACTTATACTTCGGAAATGCAATACCCGACGTATGATAACTTAACCATGTTCACGTGAATTTTACTCACATTTTTCTCGTAAGATTTAAATTTGTTTTCAATCAATTCGTACAAAATCTGACTCACTGTTTTCATGATTGAGTTTAGTAGAATTCAAGAAAAATATGAATTAAACTTACACACCTTTGGGGAAAATTGAATCAACAGTGTGATTAATTTTGTAATAGCAAACTAAATTGCTCTATTCCCAAACGACACAACGAGGTATTCCAGTTCAAATCCATACACCCCTTTGGAAGACATGGCCTTAATCTTCCACACAGGGGTTGCATTTCAAATGGGTTTACTTGAACGGGTGACTCCATTTGAAATCTACTCCCTCTGTGTATGAGAGTAATGTCTTCCATAGGGGTGTATGGGTTCAAATGGAATAGCCCAATACATTTAATATGAGATTGTTATATTTTCCTAAGAAGCAAGACATATATTTTTGTGTGTAAATTACAAATCTCATACAATAAGTGGTTCTTTTTGTGTACTACGTGAGATGCAGACTGCAAACGACAAGTTCCTAGGTTTTATATTAAATTCAAAATATTTAAGAATTGTACATTATGATGACCATACTTGGAATCTGCATGACAAATGCATTAAAATGAGTACAAACAAGTCTGGTTCTTAAGACGTCACGTGTCCTAAACCGTCTGGTAAATCAGACTTAGAGACATTGATAATGCGTTAAGTACGCTGCCAAGCACTGCCAAAATATAAAATTAAAAAAAAATACATATAAAGCCAAAACTAAACCAAACACTTAAAGCAAGCCCTATGTATGCAGATACTCCTCATTCCTATTCATAATATACGAGACAGGACGTAGATAGTGTCTGTCCTCCGTGAGATCAAAAAGGGGCCAACCATTTTATCCTTTGGTGAATATCGTCTATAAAATCTTGTTGCATATGAGGCGCGTGTGAGGAGAACGCAAAATATTGCCTCTATGAATATGTCATGAGTACGCAAGGTGGACTTAGAACTACATTCCGATTGGCCAAAAAAAAGTGTTCATTATCGATTGGACCAATCATAAACATTGTAAGAATAATTTCACCACGCAAAAATAAAATGGGGTGAATTATTTGCAAAGCTCCATATGGATTACCTCATTGTGATATGCAATGAATATAAGGGTACGCATATACATATAATACGGATTTTTATGAAAGTGGTGTTTGACCAACAGGGTTGCAGACTTTAAATTCACTACAGGATATTGCGGTGTGCCATCATACACTTGTGTGATTATGTAAACTCCTGCTGGCGTATAAGCAAACCTTCAGTTGCAAAGGGCTATTCCATTTAAAGGCCACACTACCCCTGTGGGAGATTCTGGAAATATCCTCCACAGAGGGAGTATGAATGAGTATGTAATGGCGGCTTCCATCACTAACAGTACTGCAAGTGAAGCCCGCTGTCATATCCCAATTTTATTAATCCCTGACTGAACCTTTTCAAAAGTGTAGGGCCCCATTCGCATGTCATGCATATTCGTCCATTGAACGAGCTTTTCAATCAGATTGCACACGCTGTTATAGACCTGTCAGCTAAAATACAATATTTGTCAAATCGCTATGATGTCTATGCAAAACAGATAAATGTAATATTTCTCATATTTAATGTTAGAATTTACTCGCTTATATAAAAGTGGCTAGAAATATAAAAGGAACGCATCGTTTCGTTTTCCTTTAAAAGTATTTCAAGTTGCCAACTCAATCCATCAGACGTGTGGATTGGCATCCTTATAAATTTACTTTCATTGGTGTTAGACGGATTTTATTTTGCGATCATTTTAAAGGGGAGTTCTAAGTAAATTAATTTTGTAAGGACCGTTAGTGTTTTATATTTATATTTTTGTGTTGCATAATTGAATGCAATCGAATGCGATTGAATACTTGTATACAAAATCCACCCAAGTCCATGGAAAGTGCATTTTGAGAAAACTAAAAAAACCCTGCGTATCATTTTAATTCCTTTAATTAGATAGGGCAAGTTTTACATGCAAATGAGTGGGTTAAACTGTATTAGGTATGACGATTAGCATTTCGGGGGGTCAATTTGTATGCCGGACTTGCGTATGTCAGGGTTGCCAAGGTAGCTGCGAGTGAGTGCAATGGAAAATGGACTATTGCGCTCGCGCGAAGTGCAACAGTCTTTTTCTAGGAAGACAAAATAATGATAAGAATCTTTATATGAGTTATATAAAAAAAGTCATTGTCACCTGAAAGTCTATTATTTTCTGAGAATGTTGGTAGCCAAACTGGGACAGTGTTGCGACGAGCCCGCGATATAAGGTATGGACTATTTCTGAATTATCCGTTTTGGGGTTATTCATTCGTATCGAGCGGTGGACAGGGTAGACCCGAGGATTCAGGGGTCCCGAGGGTTCAGGGGTCCCGAGCAATAGTGAAAATGAAGTAAAGGCTGATAAGGGGATGTTAAAAGGGTCCACACTGCTCCTTGCGCATACGGTGCCCCGAGACTCTTGCTGGTCGGCCTGATCACACTGTTACATGTATCAACACACGCGACAAGTACACTAAAAGAATTAACCTTTTGTGCATTTCAGGCTTCTAGGCTGTTCCTCCGAGTGAATACGCATTCAAGAAACAGTACTTACATATTCACCAATCTCTACCGAGTATGCATGATTATAAACCAATTAGCATGATTGTTCTACAGCGGACAGAAACTACGCTGTTCCCTATTGGCCAACAGGTTAATCTCTTGCCGCTATAGAGAGGACAGAGAGTGTGGAAATTGAATGCCTTTCGAGATCTTTGATTTGTGTTTTCTTTTCCGATGGACGGTCAATTTATTTTATTATCTATATTGCCAAAATGTATTGAAAATATCAAAAGGTTATTGTTCAGTTGCATGGTATGAAATTTAGGTATAGTAGTAAAAATCAGAAAATATGCTTTATTATTAATAATTTTACGTCATCAAACATTCGTTGGAAGTTTTAAAACACTACTGGAAATAGAATAGGAATAGATTAAATAAAGAAGACATGTTACATCGAATATTCGAATACTCTGTATGGCCATTTACACCACCGTTTCACCCCGCGTTTCACCTATAAATTCGCTTTAAGATGTCAGTGTAATGCAGGACGGAAAGAATGTGGATTACGGAATGCTGAATTGATCAATGTTTAATATTTCTATGCATTTCAAACGAGAAAATACAATGGTACATGCTTACATGGGGCACTGCGCTAATCCAGTTGAAATCCATACCCCCTATGGAAGACAGTGGATGTATAATGGCGCCAATGCATTCAGGTAACCATTTGAAATCTACATTCCCTTTGTGAAGATTAAGGTCTTGTCTTCCATAAGGAGTGTATGGAATTCAACTGGAAGAGCCATAATACACGGAAGCCACGTATTGTCCTGCATGCAGGAAATTGGCATCTTGACTTATACACGTTTAAGGCGATATAATACCCTGATTTTCATCAGTACCCATCTTCTTTTTTTTGTTGCAAATTTATGAAGTATATTTATATGTTCATCATCTCATGTCCTGAACTTATAAAATATCTCTACATACAAAGTGGTTTTAAACCATTTTAGAAAATCATTTTAGCCCTATATATTTTTTGTTTACTGTATCCTGGTAACTGAGATGTGTGTTTCATAACAAACCATAATTTATTCAATTGAACATGTCCAAGTAGAATATATGAATAGAATACATTAAATCCTTTGTTATACTATCTATAGAAATGTACTCACTGATTATAACACTGAATAAATTAAATAGGCCTAATCTCTTCCACATAGACAATTTAATACTACACCATGTATATATCTTCTATAATATGTTGTTAGGAAAAGAGTTAAAAAAAGGCTATAAGGTCATCAAAGGTCAGGTTATAGGTCAATTGGTTCAGGTCAAATTCAGGCATCAATTTGTAATACATGTGATAGTCTGTGATATCATACATGTCATAATGAGGCATCAATTTTGATATTTTGTCTGTTACTGGATATATAATGGAAATGTGTGAGGTGGATATACTAAAATACCTTGGGATGTAAATGGTGAGTACAATTTAGATTGCCTAGTTGAGATGGATTGGGCAAATAAATATAAAATAGTTACCAAAAATGAGCTTACGGAAAACTACCTAATATGGTGGTATAGGTGACAAATCTAACAAATACAATCTTTTTCAACATTGCTGTAGTGTGGTTGTGGTAACCTGTTACCTATGGCTTAATTAAGTTTCAGTGACACAGTGTCGCAAGTTCAAAATACAAAATATAGCTCGACATTGAAAATAGAAGCATTTTAACCGGTTCGTTTTTTGATAGTTGTGGAGCACCAAGTTCATGAAGTCATAAAAGAAATCAGGGACCACTTATTCCCATTTTACATATCAACATTATTTCCCTAATGTGTTAGCAACACATATCCAAAAATTTTAACGAAATCCGTTGATAGTAAGCTTTCCAAAATGAAGTGAATTTAAATCATCAGTGATGTACCTCCTTTTGGCTTCTATCTTCAAAAGCATGTAAGCTACATTGATACCGATGCCACCAATAAAACGAGAAGATTTGCCCCTTCATTTTGCATACCACTTTGCCCAATTTGTTTTTGTAATTTCTTCACAAAATGCAAAAAAATGCCAAAAATAAATCAATGGGTGTAGTACCCCCTTAAAGGAGGAGTTCAGAACGAATATTCAGGGCGTTGAAGAACATACACGATCCTAACTTATCCAATACCTTAATATTATTGGAAGACTTTATTATTATTAGATTTCTAGCAATGTTTATCCGAATTCAACTTTTGTACCACCATGGAAGAAAGAGATAAGAAGGAACCACAACGAACGCATTCACTTTGTACACTCCCTTTACCGACATTTAGTTGACATTGTTATTCATGAGGATTTACTTTGATCAATACCCAGTGTTAAATAGGTGATTGGTATTGTATTCCATGTATTTGCATGTCTTCTGGAGCGTGTGTGAAGGATGATTTGAACTAATGACCTTCCGTGCAAGCACCCTATAGGATTTTCTTTGGTGACGTGATCATCGGTCATTGATGGCCTACATCTTTTCTTCCATTTTGCCCAATTTTTCCGAACTTTGATGACTTTTTTCTCAGAGTTGGCAGTCTTTGGCACTGAAACGAGTTAGCTAGTTACGATTATAAACATATAAACTATTAAATTAAACAGGTTTTATGTACCGGACTCAACCGGAACATTGTGCATTATTTAAGAACATTAAGAACTATTTTTCATCGACAAAGTTACCAAAATCTTACCTTATTTGCTAAAGATGAAACTCAGCAAAAAAACGGCCGATTTTGATTACCTTTTCGATATTTTATAAGACATTTTCTACACAACACGATCAAGAAAACAGTTTGACTGTAGATCCCAAAACAAAGCTACTATACATGTTCAGAGCATCAGTGAAATTCCATAATCTTACTTCTGGGTAGCGTTTGTTTGTTCGTGGATGGGTTTGTTATAAATTTTTTTTTTTTTTTTTTTTGCCAAGCATCGATCGCGGTAAATGGATCATACATGAAAGTAAGTACCATTGATAGCTTTTCTTTTCATGCGTCAATAGATAAGCGGATTAAAACTTGGCCGATCGAAGTCGTTGTGGTTCCTTCTCATCTCTTTCTTCCATGGTACCACTGAAACCGATAGAGGGGACAGGTGCAAAGTATGGGTCGTTTTTTTGTATTCCGTTCCGCTTGCCGCGCTTATGCGGACATACTTAATACATGTAATACAGCCATTTATAAAATTACCGGGCAAAATTTTTAAAAAGTTGTTCACTTTTGGACGGAATCTCATATTCGCATGTCATGTCACTGCTTCAACGCATTTTTTAAAACCTTTTGGCTACATCGAGATTGATGAATCACGGTGCTTCTTACACACAAAGTTGAGCGTATGGCTGGGCGTCTGGTGTTTAGAAATCAGACCCACAATTTCAGGTAGCCCAATTGGGCGACCTTTGAACATATCCTGGCGATTTATACCGGTTCTTGTTCATAAAAATCACTGAAATTGGGCGAATTTTGACGTTGGTCCCCGCGATTTTCCGTAATATTTTGTCCCATAGAAACTAATGGGATAAGAGAATTTGGGAGACTTTCGGTGATTGCAATTTGACGGTTGGCAACTCACGTGCGATGTAAGACGTTAGGTATTACACAGATGGCATCTTACATGTAGTGATGTGATGATGTTGATCAGTGACCTTCAACATGTTTAAGGGATGTCTCATATTTATATTTGAATGTTACTTTCAAAGCTTGTTTCAACTTACACAAGGGGGAATGGAGGATTTGAGGGGGGATGTGAATTTTTTGTAAGCAAGAGGGGGGAATTTTGAACGGAAGCGAAGGGGAACCCGAAAATGTTCGTCAAAAAAAAATTAAAATCCTCCATTCCCCCCCCCACGTAAAGAGTGACCGGTCCCTTATCATGTTATTATGAGGCCATAACTCAAAATCTACGCATCGAATTTTAAACCTAAAAGAATAAAAAGAAACTCTTGTTCGTTCCGCAAATGTTGATACCTCATTTTGTCTGGATAGCTCAAAATATGTAGCTATGGTAACTCTTTAAATGATAAAAGATACAGATTCAAAACATACACTAAAAACTACTTAAGTCAGTGTACCAAAACTGCCATTACATTCTCTACATGACTGGTCAAGGATAACCCGCGTTGTCCAGTGACGACCAGGCACTATGGCAACAAAAGTAACATTTTAATGGGTTTAGTTGCAACTTTTGAATCTGCAACTTCTTTTTCAATCAATTGAATATATGAATACAAAAGCCACCCAAGTCCATACTTTGGCCAAATTGAGTTAAGCATGGGAAAGTGTTGCTATACATAGGCCTGTCATATGTATGAAAGCAAAACTCAAATTCATCCTCTGTGTCTATTGAGCATGTGAAAAATAGCATGTATGAAAGAATCAACACAAGTCCATGATTTGAGTCTTGTAACACAATGATTGAAATCCAGTATGTATAAAAGTCCATTTGTAACACATTCATTGCTGGAGAGTGACTTTTGAAGAAAAAAAAAGGGTTTAATCAAGGAAAGTGTGTGGTTTATATTACATGGCAGAATGCTTATCAACATTATACATAACTGTGTGCTTTATTTTGTATTATCTTACTAGTGGTAATCTCATTCCAACATTATTGTCTTAGTATATGATTCAAAAAACCACCCAAGTCCAGAATTTAAAATGAACCCCACGAAGTCCATGAAATGCTAATCATCATACCTAATACAGTTTAACCCACCCATTTGCACGTACAACTTACCATATTGACCAGGTAAATCTAACTGAAGGAATTAAAATGATACACAGGTTTTTTTCTCAAAATCACTTCCCATGGACTTGGGTGGGTTTTGGATTCATGTATTCAATTGGTCACCTTGACAAACAAAGTGTGGGCTATTAAGACAAAATAATGAAGCATCAGAAATCTGCAGAACAACACTACTTTTTTCTTGTTCTTATTTCAGTTTAAAAAATTGAAATATTTTGTAATTATGGAACGTTAATCTAAATCACAGACATTTGATTAAATAAATCGCAAAACAACAACATTTGTTTGTTTAATCTCCTCCTCCTAATGTTTCTTCTTCTTCCTGTGCGACCTCGTCTTCCTTTGCTATATCTCTTCTTATCATTCTGCATTATGGGAAGTGTGTTGTAATTTTCTTCTCTGATATAAACCAAACAGTTATACTTACTGAATTTTGCTTATAAAAACAACGCCATTTAGAAATAATCGATTTATTTATTATAATACTATCTCATACACATCTGATGCATAGTTCGTTAACCCTATATGTTTGTACACAAGTAAATGAACTTCGCCTGCTTTAGATACAGAAACTCATACTTCCATATTTGAAGTCAACGTTTGAAATACAAATGGCAAACGGACGTTACTATAACTATGCCGTTGCTATGAGGCTAATTTTTAGCCTATATTGCTTCATAGCCAAGCAATCCACAGAGCGTAACCAATTTATTTGGTTTACATCGGTTCAATGGTGAACCTAATATACAGATGTCAGTTTGCTGCTATAGGGCATGATAATAGTGTGTAGAGGTCTGCAAAAGGTCTAAGGGGCACTCAAACAGTTAGGGGATCTAAAATGAGCGTTTATGGCGTTTCGACAGTATTTTTTGTGGGACATGTGAGCACCTCAGATGTATCGAATTGCATTCTGAATACGAAGCATGTCTTTCTGATATCAAATCATTTTCATTTTTGAAATTCACGATATAATACAAATTTTATGACAAATTATTAAAATTTGATATTTTTCAAATTTTTGATATATAACAGTCCTCGAAATAAATTTTATAAATCTAATGATATATTCTTAAAGTGTATGTAGCTGGGAGGAAAAGCCGACGATCAATTGAAAATTTTGACCTTTTATATTGAAGATATGGATTTTTTTCCCAAAAAGACCTATTTTTTGGTGTTTTGGGGAAAAAATCCATATCTTCAATACGAAAGGTCCAAATTTTCAATTGATCGTCGGCTTTTCATCCCACCTACATACACTTTAAGTATAAATCATCAGATTTATAAAGTTTACTTCAAGTACTGTTAAATATCAAAATATCAATTTTAATGATTTGCCATAAAATGTGTATTACATTGCGAATTTCAAAAATCAAAATTATTTGATATCAGAAGGACATTCTTCGTATTCAGAATGCAATTCGATATGTCTGATGTGCTCTAATGTCCCACAATAAATACTGTCCAAACGTTCATACCCCTTCCCGTAAGTGCACGAACAAAAAAGATAACAGACCGCGTACAAGCAGACAAAGTCTCAGCATCACATGATAATAAAGGCCGATTGTTCCATGAAATGCGACATGCAAAACTGCTACGTAATTACCGCGTATGTACGGTCTATCGCATGATCGCTATGGCACGCAACGCTCAGATATCGCGTATACGCGAAGGCGCGCAACGCTGGCGTGATTGTTAGACACGGCACAATCGAACAATCGGCCCTCATGAATATGCGAGAATTCACAGCATACAATGCACGGGGACTTTGACTGTTGATACACGGTATAGTCTGTGGTTATGTGGTGTGCATGTGCATCCGCAAAATTCAACATGTTTTTTTTTTGGGGGGGGGGGTTCCCCTCATGACATGTTCTGCTATCTGTTACTTTTATTTCGAAAGTGGGTGCGCCAATTTCGAGAATATATACCACAATTTAAAAGTGTCATTCGTGGTGGAACCGAGGACATGAATCGACACCACAGAGGTGTCCACCGTCACCTCAATGGGCGTCAGTTAACAGCCAAACGGTGCACAGAGAGGTGTCACCATGGAGCATACATAATTATTTAAAACTATAATAGAAACTCCTGGAGTATCAGATGACACACGCGGAGTTTCATTTGACACCAGAATTAGTGTCCCCAGACAAACAAACTAAGACAAAATATCAGAAAGGTGTCCGGCCGTATGAGCCATTTCATTTCAATAAGCTTTTCACTATGTCGAAAGTAATATTCATTCTGATGTCAATTGACACCCGAAGAGGGTTGGTGGTGAGCAAATCCTTAAGTATCGGTTGACACCCCAATATAATTATTTTCAGTGTAACATGTTTGATGATGTTCCAAGAAGTGGTATTAAGCTTACATTGTTATCAATATTTAATTTGACATAATCCTTGTCTGCGATAGCTGCCGTATTAGACATATGACATTTTTTGCATTCTATATTGTACATATTTAGAAATACAACACCTGGCAGCTAGTTCACTAAGAGCTTCGATATTATTTTTCACATATTTCAATTTTTCTCTTGTCTTTTAAATATTTAAAGAAAATAACGGGTGAGTTTTATTGTTGTTGTTGTTGTTCTTCTTCTTTTTTTTTTTTTTTTTTTTTGGGGGAGGGGGGGTTCTGTTTTTGTTTTCTCGTTTGTTTTTACTAATAATCGTGTCGTAGAGGATAGACTTGTAAAATATCCGTGAAATAGCAATAAAAACCAGAAAGTAGTGCTTGAATTGAAACAAAAAAAGGAAGTTAACAAATCGCAAACCATACAAATTCAATACAATTTTTAACGTTATATTTCTTGGAATAATCATGTGAATATCAAATAAAACTACATAAAGCAGCTGATTGTAATTACAAACACCAAGTGAATGCTTAGTCTAGCCTTCAACCAAAGTACATTATCATTAACGTGTTCTGCTGTCGTGTTCTCCCCTTAATAAAAGCAACAACTACATCTATCGAATTAGCATTACAAGTTGACCGTGACGTTCCATGTTTAAACGTAAATAAAATTGTCAAATGCAGTAGCGTACGCTAGAAATCTAACACGAAGCGACGAACTGTTGAAAAGAACAAGATAATTGACGACGACCTTGAAATAAGTAGCAGTGCATCGCGAGAAAATGTCAAAATACTACATTACGTTACGTTGTTCACAATGTGTTGAATACATTTTTAATATTTCACAAAATTTCTTTAATTTACAGATTCGAGTCAATTCGACTACCATGTTCACCTACGAAAGCCTAGTCTACGGACTATCGCTAAAATATGCCCACACTTCCCCCCCAGTCAGAAATCTTGCCCCACTATTGTCCCCAGTAAAACCTAAAATTACGAAAAAATAACAAATTTTGTGCACAATTTGTTGATTTTACCCCCCTGTTTCCCCATGCCCCCCCCAACTTTCATGCCCAAAATGCGCAGCTCAACGCGTGTAAGGTATCTTTAACATTATAGAATGAGTATCGCAGGCAATGTATTATACTTGCTATATAATTTTTATGTTGGTAATTGACTAATTGTCTAACCAACAAAAACAACATTCATCGGCTTCAAATCACATGTTTATATCTTGCACCAACGCAATGTCGTTATCTCATCAGGAGTACTTTTCAATATTTTATATGAAATTATTATAATGGTGTATGTATAATACCATGCATGTCATTTTACATAAAAAATGCGTTTTTTAAACCCGCAATTTTCGATGTTATTTTAATAAAAAATATAATTGAATTGAATTGAATTCGGCGATTATATCTTGCACTGAGCCGTACCACTTTTATTTTTAATCTTAACCCTGGCTTCACATTATGTCTTCGATGGTATTTTAATGCTGAGAATGCTGGCCATTATACGAGTATGCTTCAACATAAAGAGTCTCAAGTTTTCAGATATTTTCTCAAAATATCAAGAGCTATCTCAAGAACCACTGAACCAAAACTAGGCTTGTTTGTACATATTTTAATGCATTTTTCATGCTGATTCCAAATTATGGTCACAGTTTTATTTATTTATTTATAACATTCGGCCGAAGCCAGGCTAATCCCAATAGTGCTCAGAGGCTACTAAATTTAAGGGATGCCATCCGGATATGATGGGACAGGAATATGGGAAGAGGTCCGATTTTAGAAGCAGGAGGAAAACCGGAGCACCCGGAGAAAAACCTGCGAGGACGAGCATGGATCGGCAACCAAACTCACATGCGGCCACAGTGGTGAGAAGCGAGTGAGAAGACCACTACACTAACTAGACTGGCCCCCAGTCTCGGTTCGGTTTCATCTCTGGATAATGTAACAATAAATAATTACGTAATGCCCTATGAAAAAAAATGCCAACTCCCCCCTTATTTTCTTCAATGCCAAAAACCCATTCCTCTTCATCCACAAATCGACGCCACTAATTACACCCACCACAGTCAACCATGCAGCAATATAGAAATATACTCGTATTATAAGTGAACGCGAAAGTCCATTGAGCGCTGATTGATTTTTAATGCTATGTAATCTACATTACCAGTCGTTCTCCACGGACCCGAGGGAGGGTCTATACACTAACCCGCCCGCCAATTTACATTTAGTTTTTTTTTTTTTTTTTTTTTTTTTTGGGGGGGTAGACAATTGAAACAGTTGGTCTGCAATCGCGTGGACGTGGTGATATGGATGAAGTTAAGAGAAGAAGTGTGATTATTTATGTTTGCTATTGTTGGTGGCATATCAAAATACGATCGAGGCACTCTTACTAATTAAAACAGTTCATTAGTGGACGAAGAGGGACTTGGGCTGTTCCAGTTGAAGTCCATACACCACCTGTTGAAGACTTGACCTTAATTTCATCGCTCAAATGGCGTAGATTACAAACGGGATCAGCCATTTTTACATGTTTTAGGTAGCCCTATATATTTGAAATTCATACTCCCTGTGTGGAAGATTAAGGTAATGTCTTCCATAGGGGGTGTATGGATTTTATATGGAATAGTCCAGATGTATGCCTTTAGAAAAGGATCAAAACAACTTCGACAATTATTAACGACGAAAACAAATAATTTATAAAACTGTAATTTATCTTTCAGTTTTAACAATTACGGACTAACGGAGTATTTTCTTTTTATGGCATTTTTCAGTAGGTTGGCCTATCCACGAAAAAAGCTTAGCCCCTAAATTGAAGTTGATTCAGATTTTGCGTTTGCGATTTATGCATGGTTAACCTATGTGTATTTACTTCATAAGCCACTGTTTTGTAAGTCTGTTAACCATAACGTAAAATACAAATTTGATGATATTTTTGCCAAGCGAATGAATCTGCAATAATATGTTTGTGCACATAAGCATTATGTAGCCAGAGCTTTCCGGTTGTATAAAAATCTCAACTTTTTTGAGAAACGTTGGGGATGAGGCTGTGGATCACTAAAAGCCCCTTTAATAATAATATTTTAATATTATTACAAAACAGTCACTATCGGGCTATTCCAATTAAAATATACACTCCCCCTGTGGAAGATTTTGGAAATATCCTCCACAGGGGGAGTATGAATTTCAAATGGAATGAGCATTTGAGTCAGCTCCATTTGACACTCACATCACCCTCAAGATTTAGGTTCAATTGTATCTCAGAGGTTGTATGAAATTCAACATGTTCAAATGGAACCGCCTAATGAGCTAATTCCATCTGAAATTCATACTCCCTCTATGGCAGATATTTCCAAAATCTTCCACAGGAGGAGTGTTTAATCTAAATAGAATAAGCCATTGCACGTGTCATATTTAAGCGCATGCGTGTTGTGGCTCTTGCTTCTTGCATTAGCCTTATTGCTTTGGACGAAAATATCACATTATTTGTTTTGTAATAAATTTTAAAGGAGGACAGTCCGATTTCATATGCTCTTCTCATCTTGATTACATGACCTTGACCGTAATCAGTCCCTGCATATGCAGTTGTCTGTGTGTGGGTTTTTAATCACTTTTTATTATTTTTATATGAAAAATAGAATACAGTATGCCTTTGGATGCTGTGTGATAATAAATTGGTCGATCTATGTACACCATTTGGCTGATATATATATATAGGATTTAAATGAAACATGTTAAGCTAAAATATTCGTGTATATGTTTTACCGCAAATAATGTGTAAAAATATACACGGAAGATCTTCCGTGTGTATTTGAAATGAAATGAAATGAAACGAATTTGAAATGAAATAAAATGAAACGAGTTTGAATTGGAATGAATTTGAAATGAAATGAAATTGAATTTAGATCAAATAATTTAAAATGAAATGAAACGAAATAAAATGAAATTAATTTGAAATGAAATGAAATAAAATTGAAATAAAACGAATTTAAGATGAAATTAAATGAAATGAAATGATATTGAAATGAAACTAATTTGAAATTAAATTAAATGAAACGAATTTGAAATGACATGAATTTGAAATGAAATGAAATTAAAGGCCCATTCAGTGATATGCTCATCCGGACGATCGTAAAAATCATCAAAATTCAGATTTTGGTACCATCGTCATTATCATAAAACGGTGTTAACATAGCCTGTTAGTGGTTCAGCCGAAAGCTGTGTATTTAAGACAAAAATAAGGAATTTACATGAATCTGTAATTTATATACTGACAGTATCTAAATTAGTTACATGTATTTGAATGGGGCTTCAACTTCGTCAATACTGCTGTTTTCTTCGTTTTTTGCCCAATTTTTCATTTCAAAAATACCAAATGACAATTTGAATGACTTATCCTTCACTTTGAAGCAGTTAATAAACATTTTTTTTACACTTTTACTGGGATCACTGAATGAGTCTTTAATTTGAAATGATTTTGAAATGAATTTGAGATGAATTTGAAATGAATTTGAGTTAAAAGGACCTTTAATAACAGTTGAACGAAACGAACTTGAAAATGAAATGAATTTGAAATGAAATAAAACGAATTTGACATAAAATGAATTTAAAATGAAATGAAATGAAATGAAATGAATGAAATGAAATGATATTGAAATGAAACTAATTTGAAATGAAATTAAATGAAACGAATTTGAAATGACATGAATTTGAAATGAAATGAAATTAATTTGAAATGCTTATGAGATGAATTTTAGTTGAATTTGAAATGAAATGAAACGAAATGAATTTGAAATGAAATGAAATGAAATGAAATGAAATGAAATGAAATGAAATGAATTTGAAATGAAATGAAATGAAATGAATTTGAAATTCCTTCAAAAGGACCTTTGATTACAGTTGAATACCACGGCCTCTTTGTAATCAATCCATTGCATCGTAACGATAATGAACTATCCTTACATCTATTGCAGACAAGATCATTAATATGCAAATCACTTGATTAGGCATGCGTATATTTGATAAAATAAAAAGTACTGGTTGTAATTAACGAACTATCATTATCTGTCATGCATGCTAAATAAATTACCTTCTTAAGGTGATCGATGAAATTAAACCGCATTAGAATAATCCTTATTAGTACCTTACAGTTTCTTATAAGTACATTAGAATTCCTATAGTATCAAGATTACATAAACTGAATAAGTCCGACAACAATAAAAATGCGTATGTTCCGTTAGTCTGAATGTATCATTTGTCATGTTTGTGGTTTGAGGAGACACGTGCACATATCCACGTGATCACATGCTATAAATTAGGGACGGCTTATGTAATCCCTTAAGAACGTCTTGTGTAATCCCTTAGGGACGGCTTGTGTGATCCCTTAGGGACGTCTTGTGTGATCACTTAGGGACGGCTTATGTGATCCCTTAGGGACGGCTTGTGTAATCCCTAGGGACGGCTGGTGTAATCCCTAGGGACGGCTGGTGTAATCCCTTAGGGACGGCTTGTGTGATCCCTTAGGGACGGCTTGTGTGATCCCTTAGGGACGGCTTGTGTGATCCCTTAGGGACGGCTTGTGTGATCCCTTAGGGACGGCTTGTGTGATCCCTTAGGGACGGCTTGTGCGATCCCTTAGGGACGGCTTGTGTAATCCCTTAGGGACGGCTTGTGTGATCCCTTAGGGACGGCTTGTGTAATCCCTTAGGGACGGCTTGTGTAATCCCTTAGGGACGGCTTGTGTAATCCCTTAGGGACGGATTGTGTGATCCCTTAGGGACGGCTTGTGTGATCCCTTAGGGACAGCTTGTGTAATCCCTTAGGGACGGCTTGTGTAATCCCTTAGGGACGGCTTGTGTGATCCCTTAGGGACGGCTTGTGTAATCCCTTAGGGACGGCTTGTGTAATCCCTTAGGGACGGCTTGTGTAATCCCTTAGGGACGGCTTGTGTGATCCCTTAGGGACGGCTTGTGTGATCCCTTAGGGACGGCTTGTGTGATCCCTTAGGGACGGCTTGTGTGATCCCTTAGGGACGGCTTGTGTAATCCCTTAGGGACGGCTTGTGTGATCCCTTAGGGACGGTTTGTGTGATCCCTTAGGGACGTCTCGTTCTACGTCTTATAATTACCGTCATTACTTACGTTTCGTTGAATCACTACTTGTCAGAATTTTGCCCTTAAACTCAGAAAAAATGCATTAATTAAAAATGCCCAAATTATATAGGAGCCGCTTTTGAATAGTGGTGTTCACACCAAACCTAACCCTACATTGCCTTAACCATAACCATAACCATAATAATAATTGTTACATCAATTATAGATAATAATTATATTGCTATTCCATTATTGTTACTTATTTGTGTACATCCATATCAAAGCACAATAATATCTGTGATTAAAGGGATGCATTTATGTCTGTAAACTTTAGACTGTAAACATGAGTTTTAAGGGATTTTAGTAGATTTGAGGATTTTGGCGCCATCTTGTATTTAAGGAAAAATGAGGTAGCCCTGGCTTTATTTCACTTCTTTCATCCAAAGTAACATACATGGCAAGTATGGTTTAGGTAAGAAAATGCAGTAGTTTTTTTTCCTGGGATGGGCCTGTTTATAGTTGTAATCGGTAGGAGTTGTTTGCAACTATTATATCGTTATGAATTCGGCAGACGGCCGAATCCGAATTCGGCTTTTGGTAAATTCATTTTACGCATTCATTACTTTTGAATTTGAGAATAAGGGATCAATGCTATACATGATAGAGGGCAGCATGTCAATTTTTTAACGGAGATCAGATGATAAGTATTCAAAAGAGAGCGGCATACAGGGTTAGCTAACGGTGACTCACAGTACGGTCAAAGACGATAACCGTTAAAAAATCGATATACCGCCCTCTATAGGTCCCTATTGATCCCTTGTTCTCTAATTCAAAAGTAATGCATGTCAAAAATGAATTTACCAAAAGCCGAATCCGGATTCGGCCGTCTGCCGAATTCATAACGATATAATTCATTATCATTTCTATCATGATTATTTAAAATATTTTGTCCATTTCTAAAATTAGTCCATTATTAATTATTGCTATAAATACTATCATCTGTGCAATTATTGTAGTAATTTTATAATTTTTGTGCATAAATTGCGTAATGAGAAGATGAGATCGTAACTTAATACATCCATGCATAAATAAAACTGAACTGTATGTGTTATTACACTATGGACCACCATGGCCTCATCCCAATGGCATAGTTCAATAACCTCAATTAAACAACCATAGTGCAAAATTTGACCTCAAGTTGCAGAGTATGAGTTTTTGTCCCCAAATTCTCAAAGGTCATTCAATGCATGTACAAATAATTTGGGGTTAAAGAACTGCACTTTGATAGATGAGCATGTTGTGGATACAAATTGTCCATTCACAGTATAGCTACCAGCAAAAATAAACCGTATTTGAAAACATTCGCACGAGGTTCGAAAAGGTTAAATGCAAAAACAATAATAGATTAACACTTTTTGAGTAACACTTTTTAAACACGTTATACCGTTTATGTATTAAAAAATATTAACATTTGTGTTAGAACATTAGGCTACCAATTGTGTGTTTAAGTATTAACACTGTTACTAACACATTAACACTAACACTAAGTGTTTTATGTAAAACATTTTATAACGTTTTCATCAATTCCCGCAGCGATTGTCTCTATAAGGGCCGCTACAGACTCCAGGTAATCGACGTAGACTATTAATTTTGGTGTAACATGTCTTCGTTATTTTATCTATTGCCATTCTATTTCCAGTAATGTTTAAGTTCTAACGAATGTTTGATGACGTACAACCGATAATATGCCTATATTAAGCGCGCTTCAGACTCCGAGTATTGTACGTACAATATTGTATGTACAATATGTACGTTATTTAATCTATTGCCATTCTATTTCCAGTAATGTTTAAGTTCTAACGAATGTTTGATGACGAAAAATCGATAATATGTTACATACAATACCTAGCAGAAATATATTATCGATTTTACGTCATCAAACATTCGTTAGAACTTAAACAGTACTGGAAATAGAATGGCAATAGATTAAATAACGTACATATTGTACATACAATATTGTACGTACAATAAAAAGTCTGTATACTGCTTTATTGCCACCAGACATTTTACGTACCATTATTATCGATTTTATGTCATCAAGCATTCGTTAGAACTTAAACATTACCAGAAATAGAATGGCAATAGATTAAATAACGAAGACATAATATACGTCGAATACTCTGAGTCTGTAGCGGCCCTAAACGTGTGCAAAACGTGGAATTATGTACGGACCCTGGGGCACATCTCTTGCTCTTCAACAGAAGTGTACATCTATGCACTTTTCTGTATACCATTAATCGCATGACTGGTATTAGGAGTACAACACTTACTGTTAATTCGGCCAGCTGTATTATAGCACCGGTACAAGCGTTTAGGTAAACCTCAGTGTTTAACTGAATTCAAATAGTGCTGGGGAAAGACGGGGGGAAAGGTGACAAAACAGTATGAATTTATATAGTTTTTTCACTTATGGGTTTGTCTAGCAGTGATTACCATTGTGACAAAAGCTTCAAATGTCGAGAAGAAAAGAAGTATCGATCAGAGCTAATTATTTGAGCGGAAAATCGCAGCCTAGAACTGGAAAACGTTGAGAAAAACCAAAAATCTATGGAAAACCCGAACTGCGACCAAACCTTGCCGAGGTAAACCGAAATTAGCAGAGAAGAACCGAACATCTCCCAGGGGCAAACCGAAACTCGCAGAGGAGAAACAACAATCACTTAGAAGAGAACCGAAACTCGCCGAGAAGAATCAAAACTATAGCAAAGGAGAACCACAAATTACAGAGGGGAAACAAAACAAAATTTACCCAGAGGCAAACCGAAAATCGCAGAGGAGAATAATTAACCAAGAAAGAAATCACTTAGAGAAGAAGGGAGGGGATGGTCGTCGAAAAAAAATTGTACGGGGATGTTCCACGCAGACTTTTGGATGCAAACACTCGTTACCTACTTTTTGCTGTTTTTGCAACCCATCAGTAATCAATTTTTCACAAAAAGCACTCAATTTTGACTTATTGGACGCTTTAACTCTTTCCACGCGGGTGTCGACTGCAGACGACAAGTTTCCAACATTTTTTTAAAAATTCAAAAATTTCAGAAATGTAAATTTTCATGACCATATTTGGAATCAGCATGAAAAATGCATTAAAACGAGTACAAACAAGCCTAGTATTGGTTCAGTGGTTCTTAAGATAGCTCTTGATATTTCGACAAAATATCTCAAAACTTGGACTTTTTATGTTGAAACTTACGGCTAACACGCAGAGCATTAAAGGCACTTTTGGAAAATGCTCCCAATTGGGCGCATTGGTCTCCACTGAAAACCCACCCATCGATATACCAAAATGGCTGACAAGGTATACCCCAAATACACCGGTTGAATTGCAGAGATGAACCAAAATCATTTCCATACTGGATGATTTCATACTACGCATTCTATTCGTATTTTAAAAACATAATACCCTGGCACTCATGAATAAAATAAAAACGCTTACTAATGATTGTCAACTCTACTTGATCGGTTATATAGTAATTATGATTGCAATAATATAAATATTTATGTCTATCGCGACATCTGTCATGCATACATGTGATACAAATGCCCTTTTAACTCAGTTCATACTGTATGCAATAAGCATGGTAAGACACGAAAGTCATGTCTTAACACAAGACATTTCCAAATCTAAGAAAGAAAGAAACTCATATGTTGTCACAATGAATTTAAAGTAATTATATCGTCAAGAGAACCGCATAGAGGAATACATCTATATCTTGAGCCAATCTGCATTCACTGCAAAAGCAGCAGAGCAACACTTAATAAACACTTTAACACTTCATAAACACCTGTTTGTACAGTGAAGGTATATGGATGTTAATTTATAAACACCAAAACACGTTTAGAAATATGAAGATGTTTATATTTTTAACACAAGATAGTGTTTAAATACATATTTTAAACACTATCTTGTGTTAAAAAACATAAACATCTTCATATTTCTAAACGTGTTTTGGTGTTTATAAATTAACACCCCTATACCTTCACTGTACAAACAAGTGTTTATGAAGTGTTAAAGTGTTTATTAAGTGTTGCTCTGCTGTTTTTGCAATGTTGCAAAAGCCGACGATCAGACACAAAGTTTAAAAGGAGCATGTCTAGATATCAGCGTTAATTTCATGGTAAGCTTAAAACACATCGAAAACGCCAAATTGCAGTCACAAAATAAAAATATTAGTAAATCACCAAAGCAAATAGTAATGTAGGTATGGGAACGAACTGCATTAACAATAATAAAGTATGTGCCCAAAGATTTGTCTTTGGCATGTCGCTTTTTTGAAATATCAGCAAAAATATCAAAAACATCCCAAAATTTTAAACAAACATGAGCCTTCCAAAATTAATACTAGTACTTATTCGCACTCGGCGGCCCAGTCACTACTCGCCGCTGTGATTTGGGGTAACCCGTCGCGTCGCATCCCCTCTCCTGTTACCTGGCCTTAAAATGCAAATTTCAAATTGGTTTCGCCCTTAACTTTAACGATTTCTTAGTTTCATCATAATGCAGTAACAAGCACCTACACGTATTCGTGTACTAGTATGCCAAACATGATGTAAGGCCGTCCGCATGTATAGTAATATCTAATTTATATTAAAGGGTAATTTACTTTTTGTAATCAAGCCATTTTTTTTAAAACTTTTGAATGATGTGTTATTTATGTGTGCGTGTTATGTTTTGTCTGTAGGCTGTTTATGTATTATCAGTGTGTGTGGGGGGGGGGGGGGGGTCTCTGGGACACGTGGGAATGCTGCGTTTGACATTATTTTCTTCACAAGCGAATGTCCTTAGACGGAAAAGCGGACACTTTACTGGCTGATTGAACGTTAAATCGGTTTAACACCCTTTCTTGAACCAAATATTCATGGCTGAAAATGCATCCCGAGTCTAAGTTGAATAAATGGCTGAAAATGCGAACCAAAATTGCCGTACATCCCCTTACCCTCATTTCACTAAGACCCCCGGTCGCATTACACCAACTCACTTCCCCGGCTCACTTCACAAACACGTTGAACATGTTGAACAGCATTTAATGTAAAATTAATGCCTTCGCACCCGACATTCACATCACAATGCGCACGTTCTAGCATTAACAACATGAGTTACAACAGTATATTGTGAAAACACACTACATCCCGGGGGGGCCACTGGTCATTGACAAGGGGGTATCATGCGTGGCCATGGAGTTTCAAAAAGCACCCTAAACAAGTATGTGCAACGACTGAAAATACACCCCTAAATAAGTATAACAAGTGTAATATCCTACCCTAAACAAGTATTGGCGTTTTTTACCCCTTAGCAAGTAAAACATATATTTTCGACACCCTAAGCAAGTAATAGGCCTACTACTTGAAGCTCCATTTTCATTGATTTCTTTAATAGTAACTCAGAATGGCTCTGCTACAGGGCAGAATATGAGCTATTTTAAAATTACAAAATAAACGTTACATTATTTTAAGCTGATTTATAGTAGGCCTATCAGAGAGCCTAAGAGGGAATTAAATGAAAAGAAAATTTACAAAACTCTAAGAAAAACAACAATGAAGAAAAGAAAATAGAGAAAAGAAGTCAAGAAATGTTTTTATATCATTTGTAGACCCTATTAAAGTTTCGACAATTTATTCTCCATCCTCCAAATATTATTATAGACCTACAAATCATGTTTCAAAGTGAGACAAAAATCATAAAATAGTGGTCAGATTTTTTTATGACCTAGGCCTTATTGCGAAAAGATGAAAAGTGCATAGGCCTAATATTAATAATTTATTTTAAAAGCTTATTAAAAATGACAACAATTAAGGCCTACTTCTGGAAGGAATCGGATGAATAATAGTGGTATTATTTCATAAGTTGAATAAAGTATTAGGATGAAAATAAGTCGGTAAATAGCGACTGAGATGGATGGTGCTCAATCAGTTCAGACAAGACTTGCAGGATTCGTGTATGACTGCAGAATTTGATACCAGTCCAAAAACGTATTTTAATTCTGCACCATAATTATATCCATCTTACCTTTTAATATTCATTTGATGTTTTCACAATTTATTCAAAAGTTTAAAATATGTTTTTAAAATAAAATCAAGATCACTTATTGTGAAAAAATTCTGACAAAAATATGATGCTTTTGACGATAATAACATGCATGTTTTTATTTATTTATTTTGTGGATAATAGGTCACAGGTCAAATCAATCAATCCTCTACCTTAGATATTTGTGGTTAAATAATTGTATACAACATGAAAATTAGCTTGAAAATCTTTATTTTTATCCATAATACAAGATAGAAAATTCAAATAATAGTAAAAATATTTTAAAATGAAATGAGAAACTTTGGACTTTATAAAGGAGAATTGAAACTTTTAAAATCAGAGTATACACGTGCTGTGCATGTACAATGTACATTGTACATGTACTGCATGTGTACATCACCATTGAATGTTGTAGGGTTGTGTAGCATTGAATGGGTTAATAGAAAAATATTAACAGGGCCAGCTAGGCAAAGTCGGCAATCTTTATGGACTTAAAGAAGAGACTAAACAGAGAACTACACAGTCAAGTCTAGGGATAAACATGAAGGACATGAAACTTATGAAGGACTGGAGTCTGGACGGACCCTAAATACGTAAATCTGTTGTGAAAAAGATACCCTTTTTCTCTAATTTCCATGTTTTTGACACCCTATTCACGATACGTACGTACAGTGCCTGATCGTGAAAAAAGACCCTTTTTACGTGATTTTTTGGCCACGCATGATACCCCCTTGTCAATGACCAGTGGCCCCCCCGGGCACTACATTCGCTTCACAAAGCGAGTAGGGCATATATGCCTATTATACCAGTACATGATAAATGACATAAATATGTCATTTAAGATATTCCGTCAAAATATGCCTGGACAAGAAACATATAACACACTAAACCCTTACATACATCGTACATGTCAGTAGTGTATAAAAGCTACCTCGTCAACTGGCCTGTACCATCACATAAAATTATAGCATTCATAATTTCAGAGAAACGAGCATCTTTTTATATACTGACATGTGATATGGGCTATTCTATTTGATATTCATACACGCCCTTTGAACTTGGATATGATATTTGAACTCGGATATGATAAGATAAAATTAAACTTGAACTTGAACTTGAACTTAATCTTCCCCATAATCTTTCAAGTAGGGTGGTGAATCCATCTAGAATCAGGCGGCATAGGAAGCGCAACACGTGACGTACGAGGCTGGCGAAGATACAGGGCTGATAGCCCCATTCAAAATAAGACTTATTCAAAATACACGGTTAGCAATTACAAATGGAAAATTAACATACTTGCAGTGTGGTACACTGTCGTACCCCGACGGTTTTAGAGTAAGATAATTTTGCTTTGACACCACATAACAAATTTAGAATTGTTTGTGAAGATTTCATGATTATGTGTTAATCCAATGGCGACCTCAAAATTGGCGATATCGCTTCCATCACCGCCTGTCTAGAATCTTCACCTCATGTGCAG
Source organism: Amphiura filiformis (assembly GCF_039555335.1). NCBI lineage: Eukaryota > Metazoa > Echinodermata > Ophiuroidea > Amphilepidida > Amphiuridae > Amphiura > Amphiura filiformis. Next base: position 65,147,298 of record NC_092645.1, on the reverse strand, counting down.
GAGTTTAAGGTCATGTCTTCCATATGGGTGTATATTTAGATTTCAAATGGAATAGCATTCTGCATAATGTTCTACTCCTTATTATAATATTGCAAAAACATGTATTTAATATCAATATGAGGAAAGACCTTCTTTCATTTGTTGTTGTTGTTGTTGGTTGTTATGTTTGTTTGTTTGTGTGTTTGTTTGTTTGTTTGTTTGTTGAATCTAGAAAGAAATCACAATTAAGGTGATATTTTCTGTCTTTTGGTGTAAGATGGAGTAGGCCTACCATCTGAAAATTCCGAGGTAGGAATTAATTCCTTGTGTTTTGATCAAACGTTAAAATCAAAATCATGATTTATACCAACACATGTGAACTTTCCTGACGTTTTCTGTCTTTTGTTTGTTTGTTTGTTTGTGTGTTTTAATAAACTTAGCTTTCATGGCGTATAAAATGGATTTTGATATAATGTATTACCATGACTACGTACATGTATACCAACATGAATTATTGATGTCATAATTCCCATTTAGTAGCTAATTTTGTATTTTATTTTAAATATTTTCACCTTAGCGATACAATTGTCTTATGTTTACCTCTTTTACCCTCCACGCGGGGGTTGACACCAGACGACAAGTGCCAATTTTTCTTTAAAAATTAGAAAAGCTCAGAATTGTTCATTTTTATGAACAATTTTAGAATCAGCGTGGAAAATGCATTAAAATGAGTACAAACAAGCCTAGTATTGGTTCAGTGGTTCTTGAGTTGGCTCGATCTTGTTATTTTGAGAAAATATCTCAAAGACTTTTTATTGTGTGTGAAGCTTTATAGCTAGCACGCTGAGAATTATTATTTTTATGCAGCATATTCATTTTTATACTGATAATAATATGTACGCACGTTTGCATATGTCGAATATAATTATTAACATTGTTGTAACAGAGTATATTTATTATGGATTTTATATGGTTTATTTCATACATGATTGTTATAGCCAATATTTAAATTTTCTATACTAGTTAGTTTAGTTAAAAATTACATTTTATTGCTAAATTTGAAATTTATTTATTTTCTGTCGATTGTTTGTGTGTTTCTTTCTTTCTCGTTCTTTCTTTTCCTTCTTTCTTCCCTTCTTTCTTTCTTTTATTTCTTTCTTTCTATCTTTCTTTCTTTACTTAATGCCTTCTTTCTTTCTTTCTTTCCTTCCTTCCTTCCTTCCTTCCTTCCTTCCTTCCTTCCTTCCTTCCTTCCTTCCTTTCTTTCTTTCTTTCTTTCTTTCTTTCTTTTTTCTTTTTTCTTCCTTCTTTTCTTTTCTTCTTTCTTTCCTTCCTTCTTTCTTTCTTTCTTCTTTCCTTTCTTTCTTTCCTTCCTTCTTTCTTTCCTTCTTTCTTTCTTTCTTTCTTTCTTTCTTTCTTTCTTTCTTTCTTTCTTTCTCATTCAAATATAATTGGGATAAATCATTACGTAGAATTTGCAATGCGTAAATCCTTTTTGAACTACTACCTTATTCAAAATATTTTCCTATATATATATTCTTTTTAGCACTTAAGGGTGACTAAACCTACGGGCTATGCATGCTATAAATTGTTTATGGAGAATATAAAGATGTACAGGGTGGTTCAAAAAGAACAGCACCCAAATTTACCATATTTACAAATACTAAAAAGCAATAATAACTCATTAAAATTGGCATAAAATGATAGTGTGTTAAATGCTTTATGTGAAAGGTTCATGCATGGCCTCTTTTTCATTTGATAGAAAGCAGGTTGTACACGCGGGTATTAAACAAAATCGCACTCTGTTTCCATGTCATCTCGGCATTAACTCTCTCCACGCGGGTGTCGACTGCAGACGACAAGTTTCAAATTTTATTTGAATTTTTCAAAATTTCAGAATTGTAAATTATCATGGCCATATTTGAAATCAGCATGAAAAATGCATTAAAATGAGTACAAACAAGCCTAGTATTGGTTCAGTGGTTCTTAAGATAGCTCTTGGTATTTTGAGAAAATTTCTCAAAACTTGGACTTTTTATGTTGAAGCTTATGACTAGCACGCAGAGCATTAAGTACAAAAATCATTTCATATGACACCTGCAACGTATAGCTTGCACGCATCATCATATATATTATAGAAATTTAACTATTCATATCTGAGTGTTGTAAGTGAAGCCTCTCATGTACCTGTTGTGTAACTCTAGATCATGATAAGCATGACATTAGTGTCACTGGAGAGATAGAAATTGAACAATAATAACAACACCGTGAAGAGAGTTAGTTAAAATTGGCATATCTTCTGATTGAAATGACCAAAATATTTATGGCGCATAAAACAAATATTATTCAGGGTGTTTCAAAATGACAGAAATAACGGAGTAATTGGGCATTGATATCACTATGACTCGCCCTGTAGGCTATATATGTGATGCTTTAAGGTCGGATATATTGATGAAGTATTACGTGTACATAGCTTATACTTTATTGTATGTACATGTATATCAACGAGAGAACCCTTATATATTAAAATCTACCTTTTATTGGGATTCATGCTGTGTCATTATCCATTCATTCATTCATTCATTCATTCATTCATTCATTCATTCATTAATCACTTTAATTAATTTCTTCATACTTGATTTTTACATGTATGATAATCGCAATATTTACAAAACCATAATTTATAGGCCTATATCCTAAAAAAATATTTTAAAAAAAAAATGTAAATACAAATTTTGCATAATACGATAAGATAGGAACTCACAAACATAATTCCCGAAATCATTATAAGAACAAATTTATATTAAATATTTACATGGACATACTCAGTAACTCAGTAGATTTAGAAAACAAGAGAAAAACAATGTAAAGGGGGGGGGGGCAAATAAACCCAAATGGCTGACCCCGCCATAGCAAATTTGATAGAGAAATATCAGAATAAGGGGTACATATGAAAAGACAGAACGGTACAAGACAGGACAAAACGATACATGACAGGGCGGGATCTGCTCTATCACTTGTCTAACGGGACAGGGATAAACAGCCCACAAAAAACAATCAATGAAGAGTTGAATTACAAAACTGCTTAGGGACCATTTTTTCAAAATTGAGTTTTTGATGTTAAGTTATAGTGCCGATAAAAATACATATTTTGGTGCTTGTTTGACTTTCATACCACCTTCCGTTCCTGAGATATCGTACATTTATTTCTTTGCATATTAATGTCATTTCAAATCTGTGTCTTATTCCCTCGTGTGATAATTAAATTAATCAGAAACTAATTAATCAATAATTAATCAATTAATTATATCAATAACGTATACATATACATTACGTTAGACGGACCGAGGTATTAATCAATACTATAGTATTTCGCTGTTCCGGTTGAATCCATACACACCCTATGGAAGACATGACCTTAATCTCCCACACAGGGGGTGTGAATTTCAAATTGAGCCACCCATTCAGTGTCGTCTGCTCCCGTTGAAATCCACACACCCCTAATGGAAGACATGACCTTAATCTTCCACACAGGGAGTGTGGATTTCGAATAGGGTTAATTGAATGGAATCATTTGCTAATTCCGTTTGAAATCTATACACCCTGTGTGGGAGATTGGGGGTGTGGGTTTTAAACGGAATAGCATTTTAAGAATATCCGTTGGAAATAAATAGAACATGTTTAGTGAAGTGCAAAGCACAATTATGAGAAATCAAGCGCTGATTTAAGGGATCTCGAATGAGCGTTTTGAGCGTTTCTTTTTTTTGTGGGACATGAGAGCACATCAGACATATCGAATTGCATTCTGAATACGAAGAATGTCTTTCTGATATCAAATATTTTTCATTTTTTGATATTCACGATATAATACAAATTTTATGACAAATTATTAAAATTTGATATTTTTCACATTTTGATATATAACAGTCCTCGAAGTAAATTTTATAAATCTAATGACATATTCTTAAAGTGTATGTAGCTGGGAGGAAAAGCCGACGATCAATTGAAAATTTTGACCTTTCATATTGAAGATATGGATTTTTTCCCAAAAAGACCTAATTTATTTTTTTTTTTTTTGGTGTTTTGGGAAAAAAATCCATATCTTCAATACGAAAGGTCAAAATTTTCAATTGATCGTCGGCTTTTCATCCCACCTACATACACTTTAAGTATAAATCATCAGATTTATAAAGTTTACTTCAGTACTGTTAAATATCAAAAATATCAATTTTAATGATTTGCCATAAAATGTGTATTACATTGCGAATTTCAAAAATCCAAATTATTTGATATCAGAATGACATTCTTCGTATTCAGAATGCAATTCGATATGTCTGATGTATTCTAATGTCCCACAACAAATATCCAAACGTTCATACCCCAGCCCTTAATGCGTATTGTAATGATTAAAGCCACAGGCTTCTTCTATGCGATTTCAGTTAAATGTTTATCTTGTTATTCTTTGCCAAAGATTAAATTATAAAATAATTGCAATTGTCAGGAAGGTTTTCTTGTCATTTTAAGCTAATATTATAAGTAAAATGAAAAAAAAAACCTCACTCATTATCTTGTCCGCGTAACTGTGGGCTCTATTTAATTTGGGTTGTTCTGTTATCATAGAAGCATTTGCCAAATTCCAATTAAGTGTAAATTACTTAGTAATTAAGTGCACGTATAAACATTCAAAAATGCAGAAAAATCACCAAATTCAAGAGAACGGGTAGATTGCTAATTATGAATAGAGTATACAAAAAGGTTTGCATGCTTGCATGTGCTTTTTTTTGCTAAAACGCTCTCAACAAAATTAATTTAAATATACAAAATATTGATATTAAATCAGAATCAATTGAATACAAAAATAATTCATATGTCTGTGTTGGTTAAATCGATGTCATCCCATTGTGCATGTTGTATGGTTATATAAAACATGTAGTAAGTTATGATTAACCAATGTAGCGTGGTATTTCTTCATTTTTATTTTCAACACAATCTTCATCTGACATTTGAAGACCTGAGCGCAAGAAGACCGTAAGTCCACTTGGCCCCTCAACATGTATACACTAAAGTTACGTATAGTTTCTTAGGGTTTTATAATGTTCAATACATGTTCCAGGGTGAAAACATCATGAAAGGTTGTGAAAGATTCGCTTTGGCCCCTGAACATGTATAAAACATTACCAAACTATATGAAACTATACGCAACTTGAGTGTATACATGTTGCGGGGCCAAGTGGACTTACGGTCTTCTCAGGTTTCATATAATTATTATTGATATTAAGAGTCAATTATTAGTTTTGAATTCCCGGGTGGGTGGGATAGGCCTACCCTGTAAAAGGTACATATAGGTATGTGCCATCGATATACCTATGGCTATCATTTTACCTCTTACGATATAAAAATGGATCGGGATTTTTTATAATGTCACTATGTGGATGGATCAGGGCTTTAATCGTTTGGCAGGAAAAACATCCCATGTGTCATTGGCCCCTGAACATGTTTAAAGCCAAACCTTGTATGTAACCTTTTGGCAGTTTTGTTTTAAACATGTTCAGGGGCCCACAAGCACATCTATAGGAGGGTTTTCCTGCCCAACGACGCTTTATTACCATGGTGATCATGGTTACTGTAGCAAAGTCTCAACATTTTGGATGGTATTATGTCTAATGAACGGGTCATATTTTTGGAGTTAACTCAAGAATGGGTAATATTTTGTCAAATTTGTTAATATGAATATAAGTCTTTTTTATCCACTATAGCGGTACACCTGTACCCCATTTGGGATAAAGCCCCCCCCCCCTTCTGATGTATCGCATTTAATATATATTCATGATAATAATGAGTGCATAAAAATGTAGGCCTAAGTAATATCTTAAAAGAAAACTGCATAATGTATATTAACCCATATAGTTGAATTCTACATAATTTGTGTTAAACAAAATGTATTTTTAAAAATGTATTTTAAAAAAATATGATATTAAGAAGCAAAAGGTATCATGCACATTTGGTATAGTCATGATGATGCATGATCTATTGGTTTGTATTGTATTTTCACCATTTCTGACTGGATGGTATCATTGTTTTATTTGTGCAATTTGTTTTTGTAAAAGGTGATCTTTTGTGATTGTTAAAAAAAAAAAAAATTTGGAAAAAATATAGTCATATGATAGAGAATACATCAAATATTATTATATGAAAAAGGACACTGCGTACCTTGTCTCTTTATTAATTCATATTTTTAATTACATTTATTATCATTAACATATATATATATATATATCTTTATTTTGATTATTTTAAAGTGTCAATATAGATATTATGATTAACAAATTTTATGTTAAATTTGATATCAAGAGTCAATTTAACTCGGTTGTATCACATATGATAATAGTTATGATAATAAAGTGTACATAAAATAATATATGAAAAGTACAATGCGTACCTTGTTTCTATATTAACTCGTAGTATTTTTTAATTGTGACTATAACAAATTTATCTAAAATTTGATTTAGAGTCAAATATTAATCCCATTAGGATCATAATAAGCACGTTAAATGATTAATACAAAAATGAAATTTCCTTATTACCTTAATTGTCTTTTACATTAATTCATAGTTTGGACCAAATTTATTATAATTAACAATTTCCCCTTAAATTTGATATTAAGAGTCAAATGTTTTTTCTGAAGTATCGCATTTTTGATAGCATTAATTATGATGACAATGATCATACATTAATAATATACACTGGTTGCCTTGTATTGTGCGATCTCAGATGAAATTCATACACCCAGCAAACACAAAACGTTTTCGACACCATTCACAAAAGGTTAGAAAAGGTTGCTAGAAAACGGTTAAATGTCGGGTTATATAAAGGACATAATAGGGTATAAAACGTTTTCATAACATTCAAAAACATTTGTTGATAATTTAATCCACTACAAATATTTTAACATAAGGTTTATTAAGTGACAACAAAATATTTGGCAAAAAATGTTTACAAAGAATATTTTACAATAACATTTTGAAAACATTTTAAAAATATTGTTGCAGTGTGCATGTGTGTTTTCATACAAAACGTTTTAAATAGTTCCCATGACCTTTATATAACCCGACATTTAATGTTGTTATAATGTTTTTATCTAAACTCAAAGAAAAACATGTGTAAAACGTTTTAAAAACATTTTTGTGTTTGCTAGGCACGATGGAAGACATCGTGGGCTTATTCGTTCACACAGGGAGTGTGAATTTCAAATGGAGTTACTTGAACGGGTAATTCCATTTGAAATCTACATCCCTGTGTGGGAACTTAAAGCCATGGCTACCATAGGGGGTGTATGGATTTCAACTGGAACAGCTGATGTGTAAATCCTATTTATCATGTTTATTATGATTAACAAATTTATCTTGAATTTGACATTTAAGAGTAAAATATGAGGTAGGCCCTATGCTATCGTATTTGATAGGTATGCTATCGTATTTGATAGCATGATAATAATAAGTACACGAAATAAATAATATAAAACCTGCAATTTCTTACCTTGTCCGGATAATAACTCATATTGTGTGGATCCTATGACAGCTTCGTAAGATGAACCGCTCAAACACACAAACTATATTCTTCCCCATACGACATCAAGATGTCAAACCGACACGCGAATAGGGTCACACACACGCTCCTGCTGTTATGTGGATATCCAATGCAACACAACTAAGAAACGGCTATCACGAAAACACCAAAATATGCTATCTTCATAAGATGAAATTATATCAAAAGCGTACGTTGGTGAATCTATAAGGTTTTCCTCAATGGAGATGTAGCGTGCTTATTTAAGCTTCTGTTTAAATATCAGTACCGGTAGTTCCTTTTTCATCTGCAATAAAAGATATTGTAAATAGCATAGTACAGCAGCAAACAGCGTTGAGATCGTACACTTATGGCCGGTGTGTACGTTATAATGCGAGTGAGTTAACCATCTATTTATTACGACGCTCGCGATGTACCCATATGGTTATTGTGCACGCAGCCAACAGTTGCATCGATGCTCCCCGTTCATCAGACTCAACACACATCTTATTGCGAATAGCGTTTGATTGGTAATGCACGAAGGCTGTATACGTCACGCCGTGTGTGCTATCTCATCAACGTATCCTCCCATGTGATATGTATTATTAATGCAATGACTGCATAAGGCGCATGGAGGGAGATTTCCTTTATTTATGAAAAAAGGGTTGATTACATAAAACAATAGAAGAAACTATATACCTTTGTAAACAATAGGTAATAGTTAGGTATATATATGAGTGCGTTCTATATATGGACTTTACAAAATTATGTTTGTATTTTTTCATTTCCTATAGGCTATAGCATGTTTGCAAGGCACTATAGGCCTACACTCTAATTTACAAGGATTTAAAAATAAACCCATAAGGATTGTAATTAGGGACCAATCAAATTAGGCCTAATCATATAGATTTGAATTTTAAATCTTAAAGATTTAATTTTAAATATGTAAGATTGAATTCTAAATCTAATACTTTATTGGTCCCCAATCACAATCCTTTAGGATTTATTTTAAATCCTTGAAATTCTGTGGCATTGGTTGTCGAATTGAGGTCATCAGTGGAATTGGTTGTCGTAGAGTCTGTGGCATTGGTTGTCGAAGCAGCAGAGGTGGTTTTGATGGATTGTTGGTCGAAGCAGCCAAAAAAATCGATTTTCATTATCTGAATCAATATAGGCCTATTATTGAAAAATAACACTTTGGTGTTTTGCAAAAGTTCATTCTACAAATCATATACTTTGAAAACTTGCTTAATTTATTGTTGTTATGAGTTATGTACGTTTTACAAAAGTGTTGTTTCAGCCCTCTTTACAACATAACTCAAGAACCACAGGACCTACACAAATATATCTGTGATATTTGAATTCTTCTACACGCTCGCTATGAATTGAGCAATTCAATTTTTGAAAAAGCTCACTACCATTCGCAAGATGATGTCAACTACTTTTTTTTCTGCTGCTTCGACCAACAATACATCGTATAACCTTAAAATCATTTTACTGTATGAATAATAATGTATAAAACCGGCTAATAAAAGGACACATAATGACAGATATATGATACTAGGAGACTAGCATGTGTGTTATGTCCATGTTTGTATACCAAAATGACGAAAGAAGGACATGCAACTTCAATGTCAATGTAGTCTTTCCGCTCTCTGCAATACCATTGTGTATAGGCCTACATAGGCTACCCGTATTTTTGAATATCGTATAATTTTAAAGTGAACCGTTATCTCATACACAAAATAAGACATGCTTTGACACACATAAAGGCTTCACAAATCCTGGACAAAATCGTCAGATTAGGCGACAAATCCCATAGTATATCCCTTTTTGTGGATTTTCCTAAGAGAGCACCCTGAAACTGGAAAACGCGCACTATTATTATCCAGCCGTGTAATTTGTTCTTTTACAGAAATGCAAACATGTTTCTCTATTTATTTCAGTGTGTAAATATTTATTTGTATAGTTTCACTACTCACGCTATTGTTACCTGTACAAATGATATTAATAATATTTTAATTAATTAATTAAATAAATAAATAAATAAATAAATAAACGTGTATACACATCATCAAATTTCTCACAATAATAAATAAATAAATAAATAAATAAATAAATAAATAAATAAATAAATAAATAAATAAATAAATAAATAAATATTATAGTAAGAAATTATAATGAAACCATCACTAGATACAGTAAATAAATAAATAAATAAATAAATAATAAATAAATTATCGGAATTTATAGCGGGTTTGTTTTTTCATTTTCTGTCGTCTGCAATTTGTAAACATGTCTACTATTATACTTTATTCATTGAGTCCGGCTATTCCAGTTGAATACCATACATTTTCTCAAAATATCAAGAGCTATCTGAAGAACTACTGAACCAATACTAGGCTTGTTTGTGCTCATTTTAATGCATTTTTCATGCTGATTCCAAATATGGTCATGAAGATTTACAATTCTGAAATTTTTGAATTTTTCAAAAAAATTGAAGCATGTCGTCTGCAGTCGACACCCTTGTGAAGAGAGTTAAGGTTATTGTCTTTCATATTGAGTGTATGGATTGTAACTGGAATAGCTCAATATCTTTAACAAGCAATGATTCATACATCTGACTTCAATAAGCATTATGCCAATTAACATGATTAAGCCCTGTGTGGCCGCGATTCATTTGTCACTCAATAGTCGATAATTTCAATGTCATAGTCCCAATCATAGCAGTATAGTTAGTAGCATATAATACGTTATACGGATGAATATAGTATTTATTGATTAATCAATTAAAACAAAGCAACAATTATTTTAAAACAATTGAATCAATTATATATTTGTACTTATTTTAATGATTTTTAGTTATTACGCTATTTAAATATTAGGCCTACTAGTGTTTAGGGTTTTGAAAATCTGATTAAGTTTATCAGGTCGTCCACCATGTCTACGCAAAACACCAGCAGATCAATTATAGGTTAATAAATGTGTACACAGCAAAAACAATCGCTGTTTAAAACGATGTTGTTCAATCTTTGAACAACATTGTTTAAAAGACAGTCCTTGAATTTTAAACAGTGTGTGTTTAATTCATGAATAATACCAAAAAAGGAACTTTTAAACAACGTTGTTTAAAAAAGATCGAATTTGCACAAGAGGGGTTTCCTTCCTTGAAATCAGGGTCAGCTTCATCATCATGGCGGATGACTATGTGATTGACTTGCTCCAAAAGTGGGAAATTTAAGACCTAATTGATACATTCAGAGGTGAGTGTTTGGCTTAAATATTGTATGAACACACAGTTTGTTTGCTGCTACCGTCGAATCCGAGCTAACCTATGGATGTGAAGCATGGACTATGTCTCCCAGACTATGTAAAGAACTTGATGGTTGCTATACACAAGAATGCTTAGAACAGTATACAACATCAATTGGAAGCAGCACATCACGAACAAAGAACTGTATGGTGACATACCGAAACTTTCACAGAAGATCAGAGAGAGAAGGACACGTTTCGCTGGGCACGCGTACAGAAGCAAAAATGAACCTGTAGCTAAGCTGATCCATTGGACACCGGTATGTAAGCAGAAAACCTGGTAGACCCCCTCTAACATACGTGGATGTATTGAAACAGGACACTGGACTGGATGTTATGGATTTGGGAACGGCCAAGCAGGACAGAAGGGTTTGGCGTGCTGTTGTAGTTCGAGGACACCACTCATCTTAAGCAAGTAGGCCTAAGCAAGCACAGTTGTGTGTTGTACATGCTAAATGATGCAAGCTGTGCAGTAGTATGCAGCCGTGACAAGTACAGTGTGAGTGTAAGCTTAACCACATCAAACAATATTTAAACCAAACACTTACCTCTGAATGTATCACATTCACACTGCTCATGCACAGATGCATGGGGCTGATGTGCATGTTTTACAGTCAGTTCTTCTTGCCCATTCTCGCAAGTAAATTGATTTCAACAAACAAAAATGTTTAAAACTTTTAAACAAGTTTAAACAACTATGTATATTTTAAACAATTGTTTTAAACAACAGCCATTAATAGCTTTAAACAACTGTTTCTTTTAAACATTTGTTGCTTAAAATACTTTAAACAACTGTGTACATTTAAACAACTAATGTTAAACAACCCAGGGAACAGCCTATGGATACGAGGCCTAAACTAGCCCCAAAGAGGGCAGTGAGTGCATTAGACGCATCAGCATCTCAGTACAAGACTATGTATGTATTTAAAAGAAAATATAAGTCATATCTGTTGTCATATTACCAGTAACTTAATTGGTTTTTTTTTATATTATAACTTTGAAGTTTGCTATATGCCATCATCACTGCCTTCACTTTAGTGTTTAGTTGCACATGTCCTGTCCGGTCCTGTTCTGCACTTACCCAGTCCTGTTCCGTGTTTGTAGTTGTCATGTTTTTAGTAGTTATTTAAGGTAGTAATCTATAATTATCATCATTTGCAACTTCTAGGGTGACCATACATTTCGAGCCTTGCTCTTTTTGGTCTCCCCACCAATGTTTTCTTTCATTATTTGGATTGTATAATATTGTATGGTGAAAATAAACTGAAACTGAAACTGAAACTGAAGACTAGTTTGTTATTTTGTATAATTTCTCATAACAAAATTGTCACTAAAATGTTTGAAAATGCAAGCAATTATAAGTGCACGCACCGGCAAGAAAAATGAACGCGTCCGAAAGCACTGCGTGTACTACGCGGCGAGTCATTAGATAAAATACTTTCGTAACATATTGAACTAACACATCAACTATTTGGCACTTTTCAATGTGATAGTAATGAAACGAAGAGTGTACATGTTCGTCAATTTGCGGTACTTTATTTTTTGGAAAAAATGGACCAAAAAACATCAATATTTACAAAAAAAGAAACCCGTTACAAAACGTATAGGCGCCAGAGTTTAAAAATTCTTTTCCGTGTGACTTTTCACTCTTTTTAGATTAGTCAGTCGGGGCTTCATTACATCAATCTGATATTAAGTGTGTATTGAACAGTTTATGCATTATTTACACACTTTGCACATTATGACAATTCACCTTTTCGGTAAATCCCATAAGCCTTTGCGAGTACACCTGAGAACTCGTCATTTTACGTCACGGTGATCTGCGCCGATGCGCACATCGTTTATCGAACATCATTACTGCGCATTGCAAGTCGGCGTGACGTCAAATGACGAATTCTCAGGTGTACTCGCAAAGGGTTATGGGATTTACTGAAAAAGTGAATTGACAAAGTTATGAATATTTAGAAAATATCATTTATATGTGATTATTCAACATTTTTGTTGCATATTATTTTCAGACGAAGTAAACAAATTATGGCAAATAACAGTATTGCATTACATGATGATAGATATTTTCCATGCCAATACATACATAATATTACACACATTTCATTGGTTAACATGTCACTAATTAGGCATGGCGGAGCTGTCCAAAAGGCCAAAGGAGGCCAGAGGTGGACAACACCTTCCATCTTACATTACATTACATTACACCTATGTTAAACCAAAGTACGAGAGAACACAAGGACAGAACACATAAAATTATGCCGACAAACAATTGAAATTACCATCACATAACTTAAAACATGCCATAATAATAGTGTATTGATAAGTTTTTTGAATAAATATATGAAGTATATGAAGTAGTTTTAAATGATTTGAAAATTTGTACCTTACTCATAGAGACTTATTAAATCTGATTTAAGTTTGGATTTAAATATGTTAGTAGAATTAAATTTTGTGTCTCATGAGATATTTTATTCCATAAAATGGGACCCGATGATCTTATTCCTCTGGATGAGAAAGCCGTTTTATTTCTAACCAACTGGTAATCGTTCTTTCGTCTTGTGTTTATGGTATGGACATTTTTCTTTTTTTAAAATAACATTCAAATAATTTTGGTAATAAATTAACAGAATGCTTATACATAAAGATTCCAAGATAATATTTATACATGTCAGAGACAGTGAGAATCTTAAGACTCTTGAATAGTGGGGCTGAATAAGCCCTAAAATCACTCTTAGAAATGTTTCTTACGACTCTTTTCTGCAATTTGAGTAATTTGTCTAAATAAATCATATGTGTATTTCCCCATATCAGAATACCATAGCTCAAATACGGCATTATCAATGAAGAATATATACAATACATTATTCTTTTAGGAATAAAATATTTTAACTTATGCATAATACCTACATTTTTAGAGATATTGTTAGATATTGCTTCAATGTGATATTTAAAAGAAAGATTTTCATCCATTATAATGCCCAAGAATTTCGTTCTATTTACTCTTGGAAGAATACTTACGTTTGTATTGCTTTTGAAATGAAATGTTTTTTGAGGTGTACCCATAATCATAAAGTTTGTTTTTTGAACATTTATTGATAGCTTATTCGCTCTAAACCAGTTTGTAACTTTTCTTAGTTCGATATTAATCATTTCTATTTTGTCTGCAAGATTTTTGTGAGAATATAGGATGGTAGTGTCATCCGCAAACAGAACGAATTTCAGAGTCGATGATGTAATAATAATATCATTTACATATAATATAAATAACAGAGGCCCAAGAATTGAACCTTGAGGAACCCCACATGTGATATTTTTCAATTTAGAATTACATGAATTATAACACACATACTGAGACCTATCACATAGGTAATTTTAAACCATTCTAAGCATGTTCCTCTAAAGCCATAATATTCAAGTTTGTATAATATGATATCATGTTGAATAGTATCAAATGCCTTAGATAAATCCAAATAGATACCCAGAGTGGTTTCATTTTGATCAATGGCGTTATAAATATTGTCAATTAAGTCAGTTATTGCCATTTCAGTAGAGTAACCTTGCCTAGCCAAATTGTCTATCGTTTAAAATTTTGTATTTATTCATAAACGACAGGCAACTATTGAAAACTAGCCTCTCTAAGATTTTTGAAAAGCAAGGTAATATTGAGACTGGTCTGTATAGTTTGAATATAATTGGGAATCGTCTTTTTTATAAATTGGAACGACTTTAGCCTTTTTAAGGTCTTTTGGAACAATACCACGTGATATTGATGAGTTAAATATCATAGCAAGTAGGGGACCATACTTCTTTGGCAATTTTCTTGATTAGCACATTTCTAATTCCATCATGACCTGGACCTTTATTACAATCAAGCTTGTCAATGACTTTTATCACTTCATGTTCTGATATAGGCGACATAAACATACTATTCTGAAGAGGATGTAGTAAATACTCATGATAGTCTTTATTACCGTTTCCAATTTTTTCGGCTAATTTCGGACCAATGTGTACAAAGAATTCATTGAACTGGTCAGAAATTAATTGAGGATCACTTATGAGATTATCTGAATCGTCTTTAAATTGAGTTTGATTATTTTTGCTGCTGTTCTTACGTTTAAGTAAATTATTGATGTTTCTCCATGTTTGTTTCATATCATTTTTAGATTTGTTAAACTTAGTTTCATAATAATGACGTTTTGCCTTTCTGATGAGGCTATGTAGTTTATTTCTATACAATTTAAATTTATTAAGGTTGTTTTCTGTGGGTGAGTTTTTATACTTTTTATAAAGTTTATTTTTGTTATTTATACTTTTCAGCAAACCACCAGTAATCCAAGGCAATGACGGATTTTGTTTCCTATTATTGGTGCATTTCCTCAATGGAATACATTCATTTATTAGATCTTGAAGCCTAGATATAAACATGTTATAATCTTTGTTGGCATCATCACCTTGTAAAATTTCTGTCCAGTTAATTCTTGATAACTTTTCCTTTAGGTGATTAACATTACTGGTAGTTAGGTTTCTTTTACAACATGTGTCCTTATTACTTGCCATTCCCAATAACAAAATTTTATAATAAAACTTATTTACAAAAAGATTTGAAGGTTAATGTTGTATTATACTGCGCGTTCATAAAGAGTAGTAGAGTTTTTTTTATTAGATCATGTTTATCATTTCAACTTAGTATTACCTCAAATTTTCAATGATATGGCATCAGCACAATATATTCGCATAATCATGATAATAAAAGGTTAATATATAATTTATTATTCCTTGAATGGAGAAGAAATATAAAAAGCCTGAAAGCTATTAATTGGATTGGATAGAAATGGGAAATTGTCATTGAGTCTGAAGCAGACACTGCGCCCTCTATGCTATATACGACTTTGGGGTACATGGATTATCAAACGTGGCGCTCTACAAACGAGGCACAATAGCAACTGTACAACTGATTCTAGTATGGTAAGGAGGCACAATCTGGCACATGGTAAGGTAGACTGTCCCACAGTCTCGGATCCATCTCTGGGTAAATACTTGGGAGCTAAAACCACCTTCTCCTTCACTCCACAGATTAATACCCCGGTTTAATTATTAAACATCCACACATCCAGGGCCGTTCCGACCATTAGGCCAGGTAAGGCGGTCGCCTAGGGCGGCAAACGCAGAGGGGCGCAAAAAAAAAGGCGAGAAAGAAAAAAAAACATGTTAATGGATGAGGGCGGATAAAAAGAAATAATGGGCAGTATACAAATAGGTCAAAACTGAGTTTTCAAGGGGGTAACCCCCTTAATAACTTTTTGGTATGCTTTGGTGGGGCGGCAGGGAGAGACTTTGCCTAGGGCGGCAAAATCCCTAGGAACGGCCCTGCACACATCACTAAGCCTTAAGTGCCAGCAACAAAGTTCACTGTGTGTCGACAAAAGCTCAATTTATCTACAGACCAACTTGTTTATTTTTCTATAACCGGGTCATACTGCAGTTACTGTCCGTTTTCCTATACACAATACACAGTGCTCTTTCCCATTGACGCGTGACCTCTGCAAATAGCCCTACGTTAAAAGTATGGGGATATGACTAGTTAACGTCGCTGTGTGAAAAATAACCGGCCAATATTAAAAGTACTCTTCTAAAGTTCTAGAAAATATAGTTTTTTAACATGTCCTAAATTTTTAGCTAATTTAGATGTTTGGAAATATTCGTACTTTGGTGTTTTAGTTAATGTTGGGGTAATAGTACATTGCCTAGTTAACGTCGCTGTGTGAAAAATAACCGGCCAATATTAAAAGTACTTTTCTAAAATTCTAGACAATATAGTTTTGTAACATGTCCTAAATTTTTAGCTAATTTAGGTGTTTGGAGAGGGTCGCACTTTTGTGTTTTAGGAAGGATATGTAAACGACAGATAACACCAAAAATATGAAGAAATTATTTCCAAACCGTGTTAAGTCAACAATCATTATGTTGCTCATTTTCAAGAAGGCTGGTTTACAAAAAGCAGACCATTGTCTCATTTCGTGAACAAAGGTACACATACCATTGTTTCCTTTCGTTTCCTTTATAAACGGTTACCCAACTGAAGCTATAATACCAGCTTTATTGCGATATCTACAAACAAACAAAACAAACGACCCGTCGGACGAATGTAGACCATTGTCGTTTGTTTGTTTGTTTTAACGGTCGCTCCGTGTGGAGACACGCTTGGGTCCTGATGGGACCAAACTCAAACAAAATGCTCAAGCCAGGCTAAAATGCCGATAATTATAATAAGCATGCTGGCCATAGTGCAGTTACGTCCACGACAAATTCACCGTGACCTTTCCAGCCATAAACCCGCTTATTGAAGATTAAACCGATATATGCAGTACTAAACCATTATAGTAATCTATTGTCCAATGCAAATTTATTACCACCTGATAATATTAATCCAATGAGCGACCGAATTGTCCGCTACGGACGACTAATCCAATCGATAATGACAGCATTGCCTCATTTCAAATATTGAGTTTTAGTTTTGGTTTTGGTTTTGGTCACGTGGTTTTCTATTGTCCTGCCTAACCACTTGAATCACAAGATATCGAACTCATTGTTTCATGAAAACAGACACTTGTGCACAACCAGAGAAGATCCGATTTAATCAGTTGAGCTGTTTCAATGAGTGTTATCTTGGTTTAATAGCTTTAATGGGGTTAAGTCCTGCAAAGGTCGATATGAATTCTACTGTAGACATGACTGCATCATGTTCTATAATAGCTCTCCTAATCATTCAGGTTTATTTAATGTTATATATATAATCTACATTGCCAGTCGTTCTCCATGGACCCGAGGGAGGATCTAATGGTAAGGAGGACACTAAACTGATTCCAGAAATAAAACAAGAAATGTCTTTTAAAAGGTCTCCTGTATAGAATTAGAGAGTGGCTTTCAGCTGACAATTTAAATACAATTTACAAAGCTCTTGTGCCAAGACTCAGTTATTGTGACATTGTATGGGGTAACTGCAATTATACTCTCCAGAACAGGATAGAACGTCTTCAGAATCGGGCTGGGAGAGCTATCCTCAGGGTCCCTGTTCGCACACATTCTTCATTTATTAGGGACAAGCTTGGCTGGAAGCTCCTACGTGATCGTAGACATGATAACGTATGTATCACTGTCTTTAATAATGTTAATTCAATGCATTGAAATCGAATTGAATTGGAATGAATTTTGGGCGATTTTCATTTCAATGCATTGGAATTGAATTGGAATCGAAATGAGTGGGCTTGGGCATGAATTGAATTGGATTGGAATTGAAATCATCGTGAGCAATGAAGAATTGAATTGGATTGGAATTGAAATCATGGTGAGTGATGATGAATGAAGTGGAATTGAAATGAAATTCAGCTTTGATTTCAATTCAGCATTTCAATTCACAAGCAGATGTCTGTGATTCCAGATCACTCCTTTCAAAACATGATAAATAAAAAGAAACAGTAATCACCATAAACTGGTACAAAACATAAACATAAAGTGTTACAAAACATATTGCAACTAAGTATTCTAGAAAGCTTTCATTTAAAAATGATAGCATAAAATACATATATATTGAAGAAAATTAAAAGTATGATATCATTTCTCATACTTTTTGAGATTTTTTTGGAGTTCTTCTTCAGAAGAATATCTCGTCATGTGGAAAAATTATAGGTTCTATCTATGTTCAACACTAATATCTTCTAATACTGTATGGTGCAAATTTCCAATGTTTTAAATTGCTTGACATGATCAATAATGTGAGTATGAGATCACCCCAACTTGCCAAATATCTCAAACTTTTGGCACTAATATAAAGCCCCTATTTTTCTCAAGCTCCTAATTTTTATGCTTTTAGTTCATTGTATATTTGAACAAATTGTGAGAAAACCATTAAGAAAATGCTAAATATCTTTGACAGCTTTTTTCAAACCTTTTCAAAAGTACAAGGATTTTGGGTGTAAAATCTTAGGAGGAGCAGGGGACAGGTAAGGGCTATCTGTAATAGTATCAAAACCCTGATTTTGACATCTTTGAGGTCAGTATGGGGACAGGGTCCCATTATCGATCGTACCACACACCTTAAGTTTAAAAAATAATGTGCATGTGGACAAGAAGTTAAGACAAATATTAAGAAGTCAGTCACCTAAGAACTAAGAAGTTCCAAAGTTTCATAAAATAGGACCCATAGGTCAATGATCACTCGCATTGTTTGAATGTGAAAAGTGGGTCGATCCTTCATGTAATTATTTCGAGTAAGCTAATCCTAACTCTAACCCTAATCTTAATCCTAACCCTAATCATAACCCTATCCCTAATCCTAACCCTAATCCTAACCCTAAACTAACCCTAATTTCGTGTAAAATTACATGAAGGAATAACCGAAAAGTGAGTTCACATAAACAATAAAGTATATTCTGCTGAAATGCTGTGTTGTGACAAGTAGTGTACTTGATTTTGACGTTGTGTTGCCGACTCAAGTGTTTTAAAATTGGTAGTAAAACATGCACTGCAAAAACAGTGTCTAGATATTAAACACCATATATTCTATACACCGTCTTGTCCTCGATTTGTAAACATGTCTAAATGCTAAACATGTTTAGTAATTTGATGCCTTGGGTTTAAATACTAAACACTTGATGTTTTGAAGTTTGACATTTGTGTTTAGATTTTACATGTGTTTACAAATTGAAGAGAAAAAAAGTTCGATCTCAAGAGACAGTTTTTGCAGTGTGCCTTTGGTCAATTAACATAAACTGCAACTGTATTGGAATTGGAATTGAATTGGAATTGAAATGAATGCTCAGAATTGAATTGAAATTGATTAGCTGTTAATTTCACTGCATTGGATTGGAATTGAATTGAAATGATTTTGAAAATGAAAAATTGAATTGGAATCGAATTGAATTAATTCTAAAGCAAGGTGGATTGAATTGGAATTGAATAGCAAGACTCCAGGTGTAGAAAGAATTGAATCGGAATAGAATTGAAATAAATTTTCTGGAGTGAAATAACAATAGTCTTTAAATGCCTAGTCGGGCTTGTTCCTGAAGGCCTAAATGATGTATTTTACTCTTATCAGAAACAATCATGGCCATAATACAAGGGGTAGCTCCCCAGCAAACACAAAACGTTTTCGACATCATTCGCAAAAGGTTATAAAAGGTTGTCAGAAAACGTTTAAATGTCGGGTTATATAAAGGGTATATTAAGGTTGGTCTGAACCCTGGAATTATGAAAACTTTCGGGCCTCATAACTGCTAAATTATTAGTCTAAAGAATATAAAAGTATACATTTTAGAATGGAAATGACTTGATGAATTCATCTGTGAGGCCCAATTTGGGCCAAAATGCTCATTTTGGAGAAAATCCTAAAAACGGTTTTTTGGCCCAAATTTTTTCGTGCAACGTAACAAAAAAATTGTTTGGCCAAAAAATTTTTTTTATTAATTTTTAAAAACTAGATAAAAATATCTAGGGAGCGTTTTTTTCATTTTTTTGAATTTTGACCAACTTCACCAAAAATATTTGAAATTTGGGCGAAAATCAGGCTTTTTTATGATTTTTTTTTAAAATTTTGCATTTTTTGACCATTTTTGGTGCAAATTTCTCAAAGTTGGTTAAAATTCAAAAAAATAAAAAACTCTCCCTAGATATTTTTATCTAGTTTTTAAAAATTAATAAAAAAATTTTTTTGGCCAAACAATTTTTTTGTTACGTTGCACGAAAAAATTTGGGCCAAAAAACCCGTTTTTTGGGATTTTCTCAAAAAATGAGAATTTTGGCCCAAATTGGACCTCACAGATGAATTCAGCAAGTCATTTCCAGTCTAAAATGTATACTTTTATATTCTTTAGACTAATAATTTAGCAGTTATGAAGCCCGAAAGTTTCCATAATTCCAGGGTTAAGACCACCCTTAAGAGTATAAAACGTTTTCATAACCTTAAAAAACATTTTTTGATAATCTACTGCTCAGCAAATAAAAATGTTTTACAGAAAACGTTTAAATGTCGGGTTATATAAAGGGTATAAAAACGTTTTAATAACATTCCAAAACATTCTTGAAAACTTGATACAAAACATTCTAAACAGAATGTTATTTTGAGGTTGAAAAACTATTTTTCGAAAAATGTTTGCCCAAAATATTTTCAATAACGTTTTAAAATCGTTTTCATGACCTTTATATAACCCGACATTTAAATGTTATTAAAAGGTTTTGAAAAAACATTTTAAGAACATTTTCTGTGTTTGCTGGGTTCAAATATTTTAACATAATGTTATTTAAGTATTGACCCAATATTTGGCAAAAATGTTTGCAAAAATATTCTACAATAACATTTTTTGAAAACATTTAAAAATATTGTTGTAGTGTGTTTTCATACAAAACGTTTTAAAACGTTATCATGATCTTTATATAACCCGACATTTTAATGTTGTTAAAACGTTTTTACCCAAACCAAAAGCCAAAATATAACTTATTTAAAACGTTTTGAAAACGTTTTTGTGTTTGCTGGGTCACACGGTAATATAGCTCTCAATTTTAAACCCAGAACTGAAGCTGGAAGACGTTCTTTCCTGTTCAGGGGGGCCAAAGCATGGAATAGTTTGCAATCTGATCTGAAATATCCAATACCAACCAGCACTTCCATTTTCAAAAACAGGTTTTTAAGTGTGTAATTTTAGCAATATTTAATGTTAGCAATATTTAGTACTAGCAATATTTAATAGTTAAAAATGTAATAAGTAGCAAATCTTTTTATAAACTGTTTTCATTCACTGTAGAAATTTTGTGAACATGGCCTTAAGCTTGTATTTGGCCAATGTTGAAATCAAAATTTTAGTTTTGAAATGTGTATATTATTTAATAATTGAAATGCTGATGAAATTTCTTACAATATCAAGTTTTAGTATGTTCAAAATCTTTAATTGTTTTATAATTTGTGAAATGTGTTTATTTATTTCAAATACTGAATGATGAATTTTCTTGTTATATAAAAATAAATATAAATACTATGCTGTCTCAAATCTTTTAACTGTTTGATTATTTTGTTTCAAAAGCATGCCTTTTATGCAGTATTTTGGAAATCTAAAATTTTTTCTTTTGTTGAAAAATTCCCCAAGTTTTGTTTGGGTTTTATATTTTGAATTTTATAATTTTGATAAAAGTGCTTTGTATTTAAAATTGTAAATATGGGTTAGTTTGCCTATATATATTTATGGATCCTACGTATTTAAATATTTTGTTAAATTATTTTGATGTATGTTGATGTATATTTTAATGTGTATTTTGATGTATTTTAATGTGACCCCTGGGCCTCATGGAAGAACAGAGGATACCTTAAAACATCCACTGAATGAGTAACCCATGCAAAGGAAGAAATAAAACAAACAAACAAAACAAACGACCCGTCGGACGAATGTAGACCATTGTCGTTTGTTTGTTTGTTTTAACGGTCGCTCCGTGTGGAGACACGCTTGGGTCCTGATGGGACCAAACTCAAACAAAATGCTCAAGCCAGGCTAAAATGCCGATAATTATAATAAGCATGCTGGCCATAGTGCAGTTACGTCCACGACAAATTCACCGTGACCTTTCCAGCCATAAACCCGCTTATTGAAGATTAAACCGATATATGCAGTACTAAACCATTATAGTAATCTATTGTCCAATGCAAATTTATTACCACCTGATAATATTAATCCAATGAGCGACCGAATTGTCCGCTACGGACGACTAATCCAATCGATAATGACAGCATTGCCTCATTTCAAATATTGAGTTTTAGTTTTGGTTTTGGTTTTGGTCACGTGGTTTTCTATTGTCCTGCCTAACCACTTGAATCACAAGATATCGAACTCATTGTTTCTACCTTTTGTTTAAAACTAAACATTTGTGACAGGTAGTTTCGGTTTTGGTTTCAGTTTCTTATAAGTGGTGTGACGAATAAAATTACAGGATTTTCGAGTTACCTGATCTAAGTATACAAAAGAAATGTTTAAATTTCGCAGTGCAATATTCACGAGCAGAGAAGTCGAACAAAGCAGTCTACATTTGAAAGCATTGATTTAGTTTGAAAGCATTGACTTGCTGATTTCACTGTGAAAATATATAGACCATCGAAATATTTGCATTCGACATCACAAAAGGGGCCACTATTGTAATTGTATAGGTGCTATAAACAAAATCGATTCATGTCCTTAATCCCATGTACCAGAATCGATGGAAGGCCATTATATGACCTCTAAACCTAATGACTTTTACTGAAGCAATTTTTACTGCAAAAAGTAGAAGATAGAGGGGAGAAGAGATTGTGTGATGTGTGTGTGTGTGTGTGTGTGTGGGGGGGGGGGTTGGAGGGCAAGGGGATATGGGCCGGGAGAGAGAGAAACATGTGAGAGAGAGCATTGGAAGTGAAAGAGAAGGGGGAGGAGAGCTCGAGATGAAGATATCGAATGTAGGGGAGAAGGAGGGGAAAGGGGTAATTTAGGGAAGATGTGGTTATATAGGGAGGGGAGCCCCCTCTTAAAGAGGTATGGGTTGTGCTTCCCGGGGATAATAAACTAATTCATAATCAAATCATCTCCATGCATCGTTTATGTTTCATACAAACAAACAAATCCCCCACCCCATCCTTCAATATACGCGCATGTATATGATTTCTAGGCCTAGAACTCGTGAGTGTAATATGCCACCTACCGTCGACAGAGAGCATCAACTGTCGTCCGCGGGATAGATTTCCGATATCAATCATGATAATAATTATGTTAGCACAATAGGCTATTGTATACTTCTGGTAATATACCCTATACTGTGTCCTCCCAGCATAATAGTGTTATGATTGCAGACCAGATCAGCTCTACTTTTTAATCCCTTGATTTTTGGTTTCTGAACAAAAGAGAAACCAAAACTATATTTGAAATGAGGGAACGTTAACTAATTATTACTCAAGGCAATTAATACATTCAAATGCAATGAATATAGAGTGTGTGTTGTCTCGTTATTTGGATGTATTCCTAATACATTAGGGTGTCTTTATGATACATTGTGTGTATTCTTAAATACATTTGGGTGTATTACTAATGCATATTGGTCTCTTATAATACATTGGGTGTATTCTTAATACATTTGGGTGTCTTTACGATACATGTGGGTGTATTCCTAATACACTTGGGTGCCGGGCTTGGGTGTATTCCTAACACATTTGTGTGTCTTTATAATAAGAATAACATGAGAATTTAGAAAACAAATTTCCAAACTTTTTGACAATTTATGGGCATGTATCGTTCATTAGGTCTGCTGTCATTATTTTGGTATCGCAAGATTGAGTAACACTATGTCACATATGCCGCATGACTAATTCACTAACAATAAATTCAATTCATTTTAGCAGATGTCGCTAATTGATCATTAATTACCCGTCCAACTGACCCTCAAGTGGTATGTGCAATAGCTGTTTTGTAAACATTTGGTAATTTACCATGTTTACATGAAAGTCCTATGGACGATAACCAACAAACAACTTGTGATATTATTAATCAATTCTTAGTTAGGTAAACTGTAAATAGAATATCTATGCATATTATTGGAATTGCTGGTACTACGACCGCAACACCAGAGCTTACACACATTACTACCATGACAATTACTTCAGTGGCGGAATATTTAAATACTAACAAGTATATGTCACCATCACGGTTGTTTGATGTGATAATTTATTTATATTTTTAACCAAACATTCTTATAATGTTCAATTCTAGACCTGAATAATACCAACAGCTATAACACTAATATAGATTTTCTTTCCTATATCAAGTTACCATCATTTTTTCCTGCTTTTTTGTTGTAATTTTAATTCTATAAACTGTACATTCATGTGCAAATTGAGGGCGCTATTAACATATATTTCAAATTTAAATTAGCCAAATAATATGAGTTTTTCCTTACATTTCATGATAAAAAGTCTTTTGAAAATTCCCTTGCCATTTGTTAGTCTGTTTTCTGATGTTATAATACCACTTTACAAGTGTCTACCACTTGTAAAGATGCAAACAAGATTTTAGATAAATAGCGCCATAATTCTTCAACTTTTCTTTAAAATGACATCAAACAACCGTGCCATATTATAGTTTCTGAATATTATAGTTGAAGAACTGTGCCTTGTCTGATAGTATTTACCCCTGAAATCTGAGGCCAGTTTCAACCTGAAAATACAGTGCGCACAAGAATTAAGGCACCAGTTATGTTAAAGAATTACGGTACCAGTTATGTTCACCCCTGTATATCCTAAACAAAGACAAATCAACATGTCATAATTAAAACAGCAGCCAATAGTTGCATTATTTAGCTCAGATTTATGACCCCATTCGTTGAAAGCGGTAAAGAAGATAAACTATGAATTAAAAACCCAAGGAAGATGCTTCAAAAGTTGCAGCTTGCTCCATTGCATACCCTGTTGATTTGTATTCAAATCGAAGAAGAGAACTATAACGCCGTGCTTCCATTTATTAGAATAAGAAAACTAGCGACGTGCTCTCCACTAATTTGAACATGAAAGTGCAAATTTTGATTTCGTTGGGTTTTAGCTTGCAGTTTTCTATTCTGAAAAATGAGGTCTTTCATCACAGCCAAAAGGTAACGGTTGTTTGATGGCATATAGAACTGTATTCATTTTAAAGCAAAGTTGAACACTGATGGCGCTATTCATCGTGTTGTTTGCATCTTTACAAAGGATATACACTTGTATAATGGTATTAAAACATTACGAAAATGAGTAACATATAGCAAGGAAATTTTCAAACTACTTTTTATCATGAAATGAAAGGAATAGCTCATATTATTGGGCTAAAAAAGCGCCCTCAATTTCTACACAAATGTACAGTTTATAGACGAAAATTACCACAAGGCAGAAAAAGATGAAAAATGTGTTTAAAAAAGGGAAATCTAAGTTAAAAATAGCTAAATATATGGTCAATTCCAGCCAAAGCGGGACAAAATTCTCTCTGGGGGCCATTTTGAAAATGTTTTCCTTTTCAATTCTAGACTTATCAAATGAGACGATCATATCTAGTGAATCATCAGGTGGAAGTGCCATCGGATTGAAAAATACCTTTTCTTGCTAGACCAAATAAAGTGTTAAATGCGCATATGCATGTTACCCACGAATTCAAGCCTTTTTCACCTGTTGTACGCCATAAAATTTCACTTTCTTTAATATCTTTCAATATTTTATGTGTGACTCATATACACTAGAAATCGGTGAAGACTTTGAACGTAAAATAGAATTTTATTACATATATCTACAAGGAAATATTTTGGTTATTACCAATTTTAAGAAAGAACCAGGTGTACAGTTAAGATTGTGTCAATTCTTCGAGCTCTTTCCAAAGTGGCTGTCATTTAACATTACTGTATTATTTCGAAAGATTAGAATAAATGCTTCATATAAATATACAGTTAGATTTTGTATCTCGTCGCAGGATGAGGATTTCGGATGGATTCGTGGGTAACAGCGTCTGGAAAACAGCAATTCTTATTTTTTTTTTTTAAATAAAAATAAAAAATACTTTTCCGTATGTCAATAATTCAGGCTACAATGGCACTAAAATGAATTTTAATCAAAATACAAACTACATGGAATATTTAGAATGGATCATTATGGCATTTTGGGTATAAACATTTTGAGAATAATGAAGTTGCCAAATTCAAATAGACAGAGCAAACATTTTTATATTATTATTTTAGTAAAATCATTCCATATTTTCATGCATCAATATTCTATTAACTCGTGTTTGACAGTTCCTATGAACTAAAACACTATCAATACATTGTTAACTATAATTTAAGTAGGGATTCGTGGGTAACCAAAATGTTCGTGGGTAACACATATTTGAAGGTATGTATTGGTAAGCGGCAAAATAGAAAATATTACAGAAGGTTGGAAACCATCATGCGGTTATTCCTCCATTGTGTGTCAATGATTCCCGTTTCTCTAACCAATTGCATTTACCCAAAAAATGGTAATTTAGGATAATCAATCAAAACTTCATGATACAGCTTCAGTATACCTTCAAGAGGACGCTATTAAACAGGACTGTTTTGGAACCTATTTGGCATGTTTTCAAAATGTTAATATGCATAAGAAACATATAATTTACGAGTAAATCCTTGGATTCGTGGGTAACGCCGAATTCGTGGGTAACGCCGAATTCGTGGGTAAAGCTATAAGTACTATAGTACCGTTTGGGGTTTGCGTTTCTTAGGTGCATAAACTGTAAGTACTGTAAAAATTATAGCATACCCATGGCTTGAATATGTGCTGATTTAAACTTAAAATAAACAATCTCCTTGTTTTTCAAGGTTAGCATCTATTCGGGATTCGTGGGTAACAAAAGTTTAAACCGTCGTAGATTCTTTTTTAAAGCGGTGAACGTATTTCTACGATTTACAATTTTAAGCGCTTGTCAAACTAAATTCAGTGTTCAAAGTCATGAAATGTTAATTTAAGTTATGGCAATTATATTTGCTGGACTCGTGGGTAACAGTTGATACGTGGGTAACGTCAAATTTGATTTTATGGAATTTTATGGGTAAAACGTATTTGCATAAAATAATCACTTGGACCTCAGAATTATAGAACGAAACTTCGTTTCATGATATAGTCATTTATGGCATATTCACTTAACATTTTCAGAACGATCATTTTATTTTTGATACGCGGGTAACAAAATTATTAGCCAAATTGACTTAATGGCCTCTAGAGTCCACAAACTTTGGTGGAATTCAATCGTTTTACATATGATGAGAGATCATGCAAACGTCTTTCTAACGGTAATAATTTCATTTTGATTGAAGGACATTCAATGACATATATGGTGCTTTATCTTTGAATTCGTGGGTAACGCCAATTCATTTAAGCCATCATAACTTGTCCCCTGGTATGACTTGCTAGTAAAGGCCTATATGTACAAAGAGAGCACATTGGACGTGACATGATATGCTCCATCAATAACGTGATTTCCTTTATTAATGACATTTTAAAGTGGAAAGTTAACATAGAGAGAATTTTGTCCCGCTTTCGCTGGAATTGACCATATAAATATATAAATTAATGTGAGGGCGGTGGTATTGTAAAGGTCAAAAATTTAACATTATGTAATGTTTTGTTAGAAGCGTTAATAATGATCACATCAAACAACCGTGAGGTACAGGGACTGATTAGATTTTCAATATGACACATACACTGGGGTAAACATAACTGGTACCTTAATTATTTTGCGCACTGTATAGTATTCTGTGTAACATATGGTGACACCTGTTGAACCACACGAAAACAAAAACACCACAATTATTGATTTTATATTAAAATAACTACTGCAATTAAAAAACGCTCTGTATAGTATAGCAACAACGTGTACAACTATTAGATGTTAGGGGAATATGCAAATGGCGCCTGATTCATGACCGTGTTTTAAATCTACATCAGAGGTATTATTGGACAAGATAATAGATATTATTGGAGGGAAAGGAATATGCAAATGTTGGATTAGGATGGAACAACTGGATGAGCAGGCAATAATAGAAAGCTTAATTTAGTTTACATCAGAGGTATTATTGGACGAGATAATAGATATTATTGGATGGAAATGTTTGGAATGATTGTTTGTTTATGATGGAATAACTGGCTGATTTAGTTTACATTAGAGGTATCATTGGCCCGGATTATAGGACGAGATGTATGTATGTATAAAATAATGAAGAGAATTGACTGAGAACCAATTTTGGAAAGGAGATTATGATTGTTTTCAGTTTACATCAAAGATATTATAGGACCTGATATTATGATATTATTAGATGGGAAGTAATATGCAAATGTTGGATTAGGATGGAACAACTGGATGAGCAGGCAATAGTTGAAAGTCTAATTTAGTTTACATCAGAGACATCATAGGACGAGTCATATGAGAATTATTGAGGATTATAATGAAATAACACAATAAAGAGAAGCAGCGATGGAAAGCAGATTATGATTGTCTTTAGTTTTCATCAAAGATATTATAGGAGCAGATGAGCAATTACTTGTCATACGCGTGTTGTGAATATACCAATTGTGAGATTACGTGTATTAATGCCTATAGATTTTAAGCTTCCAGCCCTATAGACGAATAGTATTGGTTCCATACTGCATGACAACAGGTTTTGTCCAGATGTCTCTACAGAACATATTAATCCTATATACCATGTATACTATGTACTCGTTTGGTTCAACTATGGACTTGATTGACACATAGCTCTCTATTGTGAAATCGGAAAACAAAATAAATGAAGAATATCTAAGAGCTGTCTACACCAAAGATTTGAGCTGACGTCCATTGGGTTATTGTTTATGGATACAATGTCCACGTGTTTATTAATTTTGTTGATGACATAAGTGCCAAATCATTTTGGGCAATACCAGATATGCGAAACCATACAAAGATCTAACTTTTATGAGGGCAAACTTAAAGCTCTTTTTGGCGGGGAAAAATTAAGAGACAACAAAGGACTAAGCATGTTATCGGAAGAAAAGGATGATGGCAGTATTGCCGAACATCAGGATGGCATTGACAAGACTCCCGGTAATGAAAATACCAGTCGTTGGAAAGATGTTTTTAAAATCAACCGAACAATGCTTAAATACAAAATATTTTATCTCTTCTTCATCGGAGCTTCTTCATCTATCATCACTTTCCTACCATTACAGATGAAACAATTAGGTTTGTCTCCAAGTAGAATAGGTATTGCATCTTCCGTACGACCATTTACTGCTGCATTGTCTACGGCAATCATAGGGTTGGCGTCTGATAAAATAGGCTATCGTCGCGCATGGATGGTTGGTCTGTTGATGGCGATGTTAGGCAGCGGAGTTGCACTTAGTCTTCTGCGAACTCCGGAACTAGCTACATGTGACGGCATTTACGACATGGAGGTAACAAACTTAACCTTGACCAAAAGATCATTAATAAGCGGTGAATATAATTACAGAAAAATTAGTATAGACCGCCGTGACGTGACGTTATCTACAAATACGTCGAAACATGTAGGAGCCAAGTATAACGAAGAAGGAAACATTAATTCAAAACATCCTCATGATCTTCACGAAGACAGGAGCTGGCAGTACGATCCCCGTGATTTATTCCGTGTCTTCATAGAGGTGTTAGCCATTGGCAGCATATTTGAGATGGCTATGAGTCCAGTTTACGCTATAGCCGACGCTTCTGTTATGGTTGCTTTAACACGTGAAGGGAACGATGTATCGGAGTACGGTGGAACAAGGGGATGGGGAAACATCGCTTGGGACCTTGGGTAAGTAGGATGTAAAGACCTAGACTAAGCTCATGAGTCTGTACACACGTACTTAACTACGTTACGGTAGATGGTGACTTATGAGGAGTGGAAAAGTATTGGGCTATATCAGAGGAGGCTTAAAGGCATTCCTACAATGCACTATGATTGGGAAATTTGATCAATATAACCTAATTTTAAAGGCAAAGTCCCCATTGCCACACACACAAAATGGTCATTTTAAAACTGCAGCCAACGAGCTAATAGTTGAGACTTAGGACTGATATTTGATTTTCGTACAGGAAACATTCATATTGTCCCACTGCTTTAATTTTATTCCTAAGTCTCGATGTTTTGAATGTTAAATAATAGAATGAAAACACCAGATATTTGCACACAATTCCAATGCAAGGTATGATCAACTGTACCACATGTGTACAAAAGCCAGACATACAAGGTCAGAAACCCCATTGGGTTGTGGGAATGTCTTTAAACATCCTCTGGGGCTATATCGAACCCTTAGTGATTCAATAATACGCATGGTCACTATGTTGTACTAGATGGTGATGACTAAATATGTTCAAACAAAAGAATTCAGACATGTGATATTGAGTAAGCCTGGACGTCAGTCCTTAAACATTACAAACGGTATCGGTCGCTGCATTGTGTATGATTGCAAGAACTGAAAATAATAGAGACATGC